>NW_027069352.1:0-39327 GCF_037157495.1 Lathamus discolor | reverse complement strand
TCATAGGGCCCTATCACCTCACAGGGACCTATATACGCCATAGGGCCCTATAAGGACTCAGAAAACCCATAGGGCACTATCATCCCATAAGGACCCATATACCCCACAGCCCCCTATCACCCCATAGGGACCCCTATACCCCCATAAGGCCCTATTACACCCACTATGGGAGCTCTATTACCCCATAGGACCCCCATATATCCCATAGGGCACTATCACCCCATAGGGACTCATATACCCCCATAGGACCCTATTACACCCCTGTGGGAGCCCTATTAACCCATACAGACCCATATATCCCTATAGAGCCCTATTACACTCTATGGGACCCCTAATACCCCCTATAGGGACCCCAAGTACCCCATAGGGACCCATAACACTGCCCTAGGGATCCCAAATAACCCCATAGAGACCCCTAATGCCCCCATAGGGACCCCTAATACTCCCCATGGAGCCCAAATACCCCCTACGGGAGCCCAATTACCCCCACAGCGACCCTAAATACACCCCATAGCGACCCTAAATACCCCCCATAGCGACCCTAAATACCCCATAGGGACCCCAAATACCCTATGGGAGCCCTAAAGCCCGCACAGGGACCCCAATACCCCCTCAAATGGGACCCCCCCCACGCCCCCACCATGGACTCTCCCACCCATCCCCCCACCCACCTCCCCCCCCCAAAGGGACCCAGGGTCTGCGGGTGGGGGAGGGGTCTGAGGAGGGTGGGGGAGGGGTCAATGGGGGTGGGGGAGGGGGAAGGGGGTGGGGGAGGGGGGGCGGGTTCACTCGGGGGTGGGGGAGGGGATGGGCAGGGCTCTGGGTGGGGGAGGGGTCAAAGGAGGTGGGGGAGGGGCTGAGGGAGCTTTGGGTGGGGGAGGGGGTGGGGCTGGGTGGGGGCGGGGTGAGGGCGTGGGGGAGGGACGAGAGGAGGGGGGAGGGGCATTGGGTGGGGGAGGGTCTCCAGGTGGGGGAGGGGAGGGGGCGCGGTCAATCGGGGGTGGGGGAGGGGTCTATGTGGGTGGGGGGGAGGGGGGATGGGGTGGAGGAGGAGGTGGGGGTGGGTGGGGGAGGGGCTTGGGGGGCGAGGGGGAGGGGCTGCAGGGGGAGGGGCTGCGGGGGGAGGGGCTGTGGGGGAGGGGCTGTGGGGGGGAGGGGCGCGCTCACCAGGTGCAGCCCCGCAGGAAGTTGTGGGGCCGGCGCCGGAACTCGTCCTGAGCCCCCCCCACGGGCCGGGGGGGGCGGCCCAGAGCGAGGGGGGGGAGGCTGGGGGGGGGGCAGAGGGGTCAGGGACCCACGGGGAGACTCCGTGGAGATCCCATAGAGACCCCATGGGGACCCCGTGTACACCCCAGAGAGACCCCTACACCCCCATAGAGACCCCATATACACCCCATAGAGACCCCATATACACCCCATAGAGAACCCATACACCCCACGCAAACCCCATATACACCCCAGAGAGACCCCATACACCCCATAGGAACCCCATATACACCTCATAGAGAGCCCCACACACCCCATAGGGACCCCATACACCCCACGCAAACCCCATATACACCCCATAGGGACCCCATATACACCCCATAGAGAGCCGATACACCCCATAGAGAGCGCATACACCCGATAGGAACCTCATATACACCCCATAGAGACTCCATATACACCCCAGAGAGACCCCATACACCCATAGGAATCCCATATACACCCCATAAAGACCCCATACACCCCACGCAAACCCCATACACACCCCATAGAGACCCCATACACTCCATAGGACCCCACACACCCCATAGAGAACCCATACACCCCATAGAGAGCCCATATACACCCCATAGGAATCCCATATACACCCCATAGAGACCCCATATACACCCCATAGAGAACCCATACACCCACGCAAACCCCATATACACCCCATAGGGACCCCATATACACCCCATAGAGAGCCGATACACCCCATAGAGAGCCCATACACCCGATAGGAACCTCATATACACCCCCATAGAGACTCCATATACACCCCAGAGAGACCCCATACACCCCATAGGAATCCATATACACCCCATAAAGACCACATACACCCCACGCAAACCCCATATACACCCCATAGAGACCCCATACACTCCATAGGGACCCCACACACCCCATAGAGAACCCATACACCCCACACAAACCCCATATACACCCCAGAGAGACCCCATACACCCCATAGGAACCCCATATACACCCCATAGAGAGCCCATACACCCCATAGGGACCCCATACACCCCACGCAAACCCATATACACCCCATAGAGACCCCATACACCCCATAGGAACCCCATATACACCCCATAGAGAGCCCATACACCCCACACAAACCCCATATACACCCCATAGAGAGACCATACACCCCATAGGAACCCCATATACACCCCATAGAGAGCCCATACACCCCACAGGAACCCCATATACACCCCATAGAGAGACCATACACCCCATAGGGACCCCATATACACCCCATAGAGAGTCCATACACCCACACAAACCCCATATACACCCCATAGAGACCCCATACACTCCATAGGGACCCCATACACCCCATAGAGACTCCATACACCCCACACAAACCCCATATACACCCCCATAGAGACCCTACACCCCATAGAGAGCCCATACACCCCATAAAGAGCCCATACACCCCATAGGAACCCCCATACACCCCACACAACTCCATATACACCCCAGAGAGACCTCCTACACCCCATAGAGACCCCATACACCCCATAGGAACCCCATATACACCCCATAGAGACCCATACACCCCACACAAACCCCATATACACCCATAGAGACCCCCTACACCCCCCATAGAGACCCCCTACACCCCATAGTGATCTCAATACACCCCATAGGAACCCCATATACACCCCATAGAGACCCCATGCACCCCATAGTGACCTCAATACACCCCATAGGAACCCCATATACACCCAGAGAGACCCCATACACCCCATAGGGGCCCCATAGACCCCCCACAGAGAGCCCAAATACCCCATAGACACCCCATAGACACCCCATAGACCCCTCACAGACCCCATAGGGACCCCAAGCCCCCTCCCCCCGCTCACCCCATTGGCTCCTCCGCTGCGCCGTGGGTGGTCTCAGAGGGGGGCGGGGCTAAGGTGGGAGGGGCGGGGTCAGCGCGGGGTCAGCGCCCGCTCCCCCATGGAGCCCCCCCCCCATACGCACCTCGCTCCATGGGCGCCGCCATGGACAGCGCTGGCCACGCCCCTTCCCGGCGTGCACCGCGCGGGGGGGCGGGGAAAGGGGGCGTGGCCACGGCGTTTTGCCGCTATAGGGCGCAGTGGGGGGGGCTGTGGGTCAATGGGAGCCCTCCTCCTGCCCCATAGAGCCCGGACCCCCCCCCCCCCAGCACCCACAGAGAACTGAGAACCAACGGAGCCTTTATTCCATGGGGGGTGGCACTGTGCCCCATGGGTGTCACCGTGCCCCATAGGGTGTCACGGTGCCCCACAGGGTGTCATGGTGCCCCATAGGGTGTCACCGTGCCCCATGGGGGGGTTCAGGGCACCCCACAGGAAGTTATGGTGTCCCATAGGGTGTCATGGTGCCCCAATGAGGGGTTCAGGGCATCCCATAGGGTGTCATCGTGCCCCATAGGGTGTCACTTTGCCCCACAGGGGGGGTTCAGGGCACCCTATAACAAGTCATGGTGCCCCATAGGGTGTCACTGCGCCCCACGGAGGGGTTCAGGGCACCCCATAGGGTGTTATCGTGCCCCATAGGGTGCCATGGAGCCCCATAGTGTATCGCTGTGCCCCATAGGGTGCCATGGAGCCCCATAGTGTATCGCTGTGCCCCATAGGGTGCACCGTGCCCCATAGGGTGCATGGAGCCCCATAGGGTGCACCGTGCCCCATAGGGTGCATGGAGCCCCATAGGGTGCACCGTGCCCCATAGGGTGCCATGGAGCCCCACGGGGTGCGTGGTCCTCCGCAGGGGACCGCCGTGCCGGCAGGGGGCGCTGTGGCTCAGGCGGGGCGCGGCGCGAAGAAGGGCAGGCCCCGGATGAAGGCGTCCAGGCGCGCCCGGAAGAGCTCACTCTGCACCGGCGCGCGGGGGGGGCACAGCGGGTTCTTCACCACCAGCTCCACGAACAGCTGCGGGGGCAGCGCCGGGACCCACGGGGGACACAGAGACAGCAATAGAGAGCAATAGGGACACATAGGGATACATAGGGACACATAGAGACCCCCATAGAGACCCATAGAGAGCAATAGAGACCCACATAGGGACCCATAGGGACCCATAGGGACCCATAGAGACCCATAGAGACCCATAGGGACACATAGGGACACATAGGGACACATAGGGACACATAGGGAACATGGACTGACCCACAAAGACCCACAGAGACCCATAGGGAGCATGGACTGACCCATAGAGACCCATATAGGGAACATGGACTGACCCATAGAGACCCCCATAGGGAACATGGACTGACCCATAGGGACCCCCGTAGGGAACATGGACTGACCCATAGGGACCCATAGAGACCCATGGAGACCCATAGGGAACATGGACTGACCCACAAAGACCCACAGAGACCCATAGGGAGCATGGACTGACCCATAGAGACCCATATAGGGAACATGGACTGACCCATAGCGACCCATAGAGACCCATAGAGACCCATGGAGACCCATAGGGAACATGGACTGACCCATAGGGAACATGGACTGACCCATAGAGACCCCCATAGGGAACATGGACTGACCCATAGAGACCCCCATAGGGAACATGGACTGACCATAGAGACCCCCATAGGGAACATGGACTGACCCATAGGGACCCATAGAGACCCATGGAGACCCATAGGGAACATGACTGACCCACAAAGACCCACAGAGACCCATAGGGAGCATGGACTGACCCATAGAGACCCACATAGGGAACATGGACTGACCCATAGCGACCCATAGAGACCCATAGAGACCCATGGAGACCCATAGGGAACATGGACTGACCCATAGGGAACATGGACTGACCCATAGAGACCCATGGAGACCCATAGGGAACATGGACTGACCCATAGGGACCCATAGAAACCCCACAGAGACCCATAGAGGCCCATAGGGACCCATAGAAACCCCCCATAGGGAACATGGACTGACCCATAGAGACCCATAGGGAACAGGGACTGACCCATAGAGACCCATAGAGGAAAAGGACTGACCCATAGAGACCATAGTGACCCCATAGCACCCATACGGACCCCATGGCACCCATAGAGACCCCATGGCACCCATTGAACCCTCCATAGCACCCATAGAGACCCCATAGCACCCATAGGGACCCCATGGCAGCCACTGAAGGGGTTCAGGTCCCATGGGGGGGTTGGGCCCCATTTTCAGGTTTCTGGTGCTTGGGGGCTGGGATGGGGGCCGGTTTGGGGCCGTTTGGGGCAGTTTTGGTCCGTTTGGGGCCGTTTCGGGCCCATTTGGCTCAGTTTTGGCTCAGTTGGGTCAGTTTGGGTCCGTTTTGGCTCAGTTTGGGTCAGTTTGGTCCCGTTTGGGTCAGTGTGGCTCAGTGTGGGTCCCTGTGGGTCCCTGTGGGTCCCTGTGGGTCAGTGTGGGTCCGTGTGGGGCGCACTCACGTTGCTGTAGATGTGCTGCAGGGCCTCGCGCGCGCTGCTCACAGCCCAGGTCCGTGTTGAGCACGAGGCGCAGCCCGCTCGGGGTCTCGTAGTAATGGAGCCGGTCCCGGGAGGTGTGGAAGGACAGGAACCCGTCCCGCCTGCGCGCTCAGGCCCATAGCGACCCATGGAGACCCATAGAGACCCCATAGAGACCCCATAGCGACCCACAGAGGCCCCATAGAGACCCATGGAGAACCCATAGAGACCCCATAGAGACCCATAGAGACCCATGGAGAACCCATAGAGACCCCATAGAGACCCACAGCGACCCCATACAGACCCCACAGCGACCCATGAAGACCCACAGAGACCCCAAAGAGACCCCAGAGCGACCCACAGAGACCCCATAGAGACCCACAGCAACCCACAGCAACCCCATAGAGACCCACGGAGACCCATAGCAACCCACAGCAACCCCATAGAGACCCACGGAGACCCACAGAGACCCCATAGAGACCCCCACAGCGACCACATAGAGATCATAGAACGCACAGAGACCCCCATAGAGACCCCACAGAGACCCCATAGAGACCCATAGAGAACCCATAGAGACCCCCATAGAGATCCCACAGAGACCCCATAGAGACCCATAGAGGCCATAGAGACCCATAGAGATCCCATACAGATCATAGGGACCCACAGAGACCCCATAGAGATCCATGGAGAAGCCATAGAGACCCATAGAGAACCCCAAAGAGACCTATAAATCCCACAGAGAAACCATAGAGACCCCATAGAGACCACGGCAACCCATAGAGACCCCATAGAGACCCCATAGAGATCATAGGGACCCATAGAAACCACAGAACCCCATAGAGACCCGATAGAGATCCATGGAGAACCCACAGAGACCCCATAGAGACCCCATACGGACCCCATAGAGAACCCATGGAGACCCACAGAGACCCCATAAGGACCCACACACCCTAGAGAGACCCATAGAGATCCGTAGCAACCCCATAGAGACCTCCCTTACCCAGGTCTTTCCCCCCATATCCCACCCCTGGGGCTCCCCATCCACCCCCACAGCGGTTTATGGGGTGCCCCCCATACTTTGGGACCCCGCAAGCCCTGTGGGGCAGCCCCACATGGCCCTGTGGGGTACCCCATAGGGCGGGAGGATACATGTCCGTGGGGGCTCATCTTGCTCACGAAGGAGCGGAGGGAGAAAAGCATCCCGAACATGAGCTTGAATTCCATGGGGTGGGGATGCGGACACAGGGGAGGGGTGCGGGTGTGGGGTGAGGGTGTGGGGTGAGGGATATGGGGTGTGGGGTATGGGGGTGCGGGGTGCGGGGCCATGAGCCCCATGCCCCATCTCCAGCCCCCCAACATCCACCCCCCCGCCATCCCCCACCTCCTCCTTGGGGATCCCCGCCTGCCGCCGCCGGTGCCATTCACTGTAGTGCAGGCACGTCCCGCTCCGGTCGAAGATGTACAGGTTGTGAATGGTCATCTGCGGGAGCCAGGCGTGGGGGGACCCTATAGGACCTATAGGGCCCTATAGGGCCCCACAGCCGCCCTATAGCCGCCCTATAGCCGCCCCATAGCCGCCCCATAGGCCCCCATTGCCTCACCTCAGGCCGCCGCCGCTTCCGCCCTCATCCAAGATGGCGGCCGCGGAGGGAAGGGCGTGACCATGGCAACGGGCGCGGGGCGTGGTCACGGTGACGGGAGGGGCGTGGTTATGGTAATGAAGGGGGCGTGGCCGCACCCGCGGTTGACGGGAGGGGGCGCGCGGCGCCGGTTTGGGGTGGAAAAGGGAGGTTTTGGGGTCCCGGTGGGAAGGGGGGGGAGAAAAACCCCCCATGTGCCCCATAGCCCCCATAGACCCTCCTGTCAGCACCCGTAGACCCCCATAGCCCCCCATGTGCCCTATAGCCCCCCATAGCCCCCCCCGTCCCCTGTAGCCCCCCATGTCCCCCATACCCCCCCAGTTCCCTATAGCCCCCCATGTCCCCCATGCCCTCCCATAGCCCATGTCTCCCATAGTCCCCCATGTCCCCCATACCCCCCATCCCCTATAGCCCCCCATAGCCCTCATGTCCCCCATACCTCCCTGTCCCCTATAGCCCCCATGTCCCTCATACCCCCCATGTCCCCTATAGCCCCCCATAGACCCCATGTTCCCCATACCCCCCCCATGTCCCCTATAGCCCCCCATGTCCCCCATACCCCCCCCTGTCCCCATACCCTCCCATAGCCCATGCCCCCATAACCCCCATGTCCCCCCTGCCCCTATAAACCCCATAGCCCCCATATCCCCTATAGCCCCCCATACCTCCCCATCCCCTATAGCCCCCCATGTCCCCCGAACCCCCCATGTCCCCTATAGCCCCCCATAGCCCCCATGTGCAGCTCAGCTCTAAGGTGTTTATTGATGCAGATAAATAGTGGACATTCGGCACCCGCCACCGCTATGGGGCGCCCCACACCCCTGGGGGGACCCCTCGCCATGGGGGCACCCAATAGGCATAACCCAGGTTGAAGCCCCACCCCATTGGTGACATCCCATTGGTTACATTTCCATTGAGGTCACCCCATTGGTGACATCCCATTGGTTACATCTCCATTGAGGTCATCCCATTGGTGACATCCCATTGGTTACATCTCCATTGAGGTCATCCCATTGGTGCCACACCATTGGATGCCCCCACCGAGGTCACCCCATTGGTGATATCCCATTGGACATCCCCATTGAGGCCACCCCATTGGTGACATCCCATTGGGTTACATCTCCATTGGGGCCACCCCATTGAGACCACCCCATTGGTGACACCCCATTGGTGACATCTCCATTGGGGCCACCCCATTGGACATCCCCATTGAGGCCACCTCATTGGTGACACCCCATTGGTGACATCTCCATTGGGGCCACCCCATTTGGACGTCCCCATTGAGGCCACCTCATTGGTGACACGCCATTGGTGACATCTCCATTGGGGCCACCCCATTGGACGCCCCCATTGAGGCCACCCCATTGGTGACATCTCCACAGGGGCCACCCCATTGGACGTCCCCCATTGAGGGCCACCCCATTGGTGACACCCCATTGGTGACATCTCCACAGGGGCCACCCCATTGGACATCCCCATTGAGGCCACCCCATTGGTGACATCTCCATTGGGGCCACCCCATTGGACATCCCATTGAGACCACCCCATTGGTGACACCCCATTGGTGACATCTCCATTGGGGCCACCCCATTGGACGTCCCCATTGAGGCCACCTCATTGGTGACACCCCAGTGGTGACATCTCCATCGGGGCCATCCCATTGGACGTCCCCACTGAGGCCACCTCATTGAGGCCACCCCATTGGTGACATCTCCATTGGGACCACCCCATTGGACGTCCCCATTGAGGCCACCTCATTGGTGACACCCCATTGGTGACATCTCCATTGGGGCCACCCCATTGGACGTCCCCATTGAGGCCTCCCCATTGGTGCCACCCCTATGGGGTCATCCCCATTGAAGCCAGCCCATTGCTGCCACCCCACAGCCCCCTCCGCTCTAGCGCCCCCTGCTGGCTGGGCGGTCCCCCCCTTGAGTTGCCTCTTGTATGGGTGGGGTTTCGCTGCTGGGGGCGGGGCCAAGCCGGAGGGGGGCTGTGGTCAAGACAAAGGAGGCGGAGCCAGCGCTGAAGGGGCGTGGCCAATAGGAAGGAGTGGAGCCAATGGCGAAAGGGGCGTGGCTAAAGGAGTGAGGGCGCGGCTAAAGGGGAAGGAGGCGTGGCCAATAGAAAGGGGGCGTGGCTGAAGGGGAAGGGGGCGGGGCCAGTCAGTAGCAAATGCGGCCATCAAAGTGCCAAAGGGGGGGGTGCAAAGGGGGGGCGGGGCTTGGAAAAGACCCCGCCCCCTCCCCCCCCCGCCATGCAAGCCCCATTCATTGCAATGGGGGGGGGGGGGCATTGCATAAGGAGGGGGCCTTGCACGAGGGGGTGGGGGGGGTCGGGATTAACCCCCCCCATAGGAAGACACGAGGCCTCGCACGCCCCTTGGGGGGGTGGAATGTGGCTGCCATAAGGTGCTATAGGGGGGTTTGGGGGGGCCTAAAATGGGGGGGGGGGGGGCGCGATAGTGGGGAGGGTGCTTTATTTCCCCCCCCCCCGTCTATGGGGCAGGACCCTTTGTTATGGGGTAAGAGCCCCTTCATATGCTACGGGGCCCCCTCGTTTGCTATGGGTTCCCCCAATTCTATGGGGCCCCCCCCAACCCGTTTATGGGGCAGGACCCTTCCTCTATGGGGCAGGAACCCCAACTTACCCCAAGGGCCCCCCCCATCTCCTATGGGTCCCCCCACTTCATTCTACAGGGGCCCCCCCACCCCCCTCTATGGGGCAGGGCGCTCCCCTCCCCCCCCGTTGCAGGGAAAGTGAAAGCGGTGGGGGGGGGAGGGGGGGCAGAGGGAAGGGGGGGGGAGGGGTCCCCCCCTCCCCCCCCCCCCCCCCGCCTCAGCAGAGCCAATGGCTGCTCCTGGACGGGGTAAACCCCGCCCATGCCGGGGGGCAGTGACGTCACCGCGACGTCACCCGTCACCTGGGTGTCCCCCATTGGGTCCCCCATCCGCCTGTCGTCACCGGGTACCCCCTTGTCACCCATCGCATCACCCGCCGCGGTACCCCCGGCGGCGTCGCCTCCTCCGTCACCCATCGCGTCACCCGGGGCCTCCTTGTCACCCGCCGCCAACACCTCTTTGTCACCCCCTGTACCCCCTATGGGGCTGTAGCCACCACCCCCCCCACCCTCTTCCGCCTGTAGCTCCGCCTGATGCCTCTTGAGGTGCCGGCTGAGCGCGGCCGCCGTCCGGCACACCTTCACGCACCGGCTACAGGCGAACCGCAGCGACGGGCGCCGCCCCACGCGGGGGGGGACGGGGACCCCCCCCGCCGACAACACCCGCACCCCCCCCCGCACCCCCCTTTGTCCCCCCCCACCTCTGGGTGTCCCCGCTGGTGCCGCCGCAGCTTCCGCAGCGCCGGGAAGCTCTTCCCGCACACCCCGCACGGTGTTGCCACCCCCGGCGCCAAGGGGGGGGCCTTCACCCCCTCGCTGCCACCGGTCCCATTGGCGCCGGCCCCCCCCGCTGCCGCCTTCCGCTTGGCTTTGGGGCTGTAGCCCCACAACCGCTCCTCGGCGTCCCCGGCACTGTTGGCACCTGCCGCCGCCGCCTGTAGCCGGGGGGTGCAGGTGACTCTCGGCGATGCTCCGCTTGACAACAGCCTCCTGGCCGATGCGGACGGTGATCTGGCACAGCCCCCCCAGCGGCCCCGAGCAGGCCGGTTTGGCCACGTAGGTCATGGTCCGGCTGTTGCTTGCGGCGCTACAAGGCGTCGGTTGCGGTGTCGCCACCGCCGTCGCCGCCGCCGCCTGTTGCGCCTCGATGTACTCCTTGAGCACTTGCTTCTTGATGGGGGGCACCACCGGCGCGGGGCCGGGCCGGTTGTAGGCGCCGGTGGCCGCCGCGCTGTTGCGCACGATGACCGAGGGCGGTCGCCCGTAGGCGATGACGGACGCCGGTTCCGGTCGCGGTGACGCCGCGTCGGTGACTGTTGGCACGAGGAAAGCGTGAGGCCCCCCCGCCTCTTGGTTGTAGGTCTTGTAGGGCCGCTTGTGCGCCCGCATGGGCAGCAGGCGGTAGAGCTTCAGGGCGTCCACCTTGGGCCTGTAGCCGCCGTTGGGGGTCTTCTCGGAGGAGATCAAGGCCGGGTTGATGCCGTGCGAGGTCTTCTGGTGGGTCTTGAGGTTGTAGTAGGTGACAAAGGTGTCCCAGCAGAAGACGCACTGGTACCGGCGCTCGCCCGTGTGCCAAACCTCGTGCTTGGTGCGGTACTCGGCCAAGGCGAAGACCTTGTCGCAGTAGCGGCAGGGGTAGGTGCGGCGCCAGGAGTGGACGTTGGCGTGGCGCTTGAGGCTCGACAGGGTCATGTAGGAGCGATGGCAGGTGCCGCACACGTAGACCAAGTGGCCATCGACCACCTTGACCACCGCGTCCTGCTCCGGGGCCAGCTCCAGCGCGCGGTGCCGGAGCAAAAGGGCCTTCTTGCCTGGTTTGGGGGGGGTGATGGGCGTTGGGATGGGGTTACCGGGGGTGCTGGTGGTGGTCACGGCGTTGGGACCGGGCATCATGGTGGTGGGGTTATTGGTTGGCGGAGTAGGGTTGGCCACGGTCATGGCGGTGGTGTCGGTCGGCATCTTGGGGGTGTCCATGGGGCTGTTGGCCCCCGTTGTCATGGTGCTACTACCCAGCAGGGTGGTGGTGCTGTTGGCTGTCATGGCGGGGGTGTCCATGGTGCTGTTGACCTTCATGGTGTTGGTGGTGTCCATGGTGCTATTCACCACCATGGTGCCGTTGGCGGTGCCCATGGTGCTATTGACCGTCATGGTGGTGGCGGGGTCCACGGTGCCGTTAGTGGTGTCCATAGCGCTACTGAGCTTCATGGTGTTGGTGGTGTCCGTGCTGCTATTGACCTTCATGGTGTTGGTGCTATTGCTTACCACGGTGGTGGTCATGGTGCTGTTACCCACCACGGTCTTGGTGCTGTCCATGGTGCTGTTGACCTTCACGGTGTTGGGGCTGTCCACGGCGGTATTGACCACCACGGTGCCGTTGGTGCTGTTCATGGCGTTATTGACCTTCACGGCCTTGGCGCTATTGCTCACCACGGCGGTGTCCGTGGAGCTATTGACCCCCACGGTGCCATTGCCCACCATTGTCTTGGTGGTGTCCATGGTGCTATTGCCCACCACGGTCCCATTGGCCCTGTCCTTGCTGCTATTGCCCTCCATGGTGCCATTGGTGCTGTTGGCCACGGCGCTGTTGCCCATAGTGCTGTTGGCCATGGTGCTCTCCATGGCGCTGTTGGCCATGGAGCTGTCCGTGGTGCTGTTCCTGGCGCTGTTGGCCGTGGCGCTATCCATGGTGCTGTCCATGGTGCTGGTGGCCATGGAGCTGTCCATGGTGCTGTTCGCGGCGCTGTTGGCCACGGCGCTGTCCCCATCCCTGCACAGCACCTCGTGCGTCTGGAGCCTCTTGACGTGGATGAAGCTCTTCCCGCAGTGCCGGCAGCCCAGGCCCCGGCGGCCCCGGTGCAGCTTCAGGTGGAAGGCGAGCGCCGGCGCCGAGGCGAAGGCACGGCCGCACAGCCCACAGCCGAGGGGGGGGGGCGAGGAGGATGATGGTGGTGCCAAGGGGGTCAGTGACGGTGATGCTGGTGCCAAGGGGGTCAGTGATGGTGGTACCAATGGGGTCAGTGACGGTGATGGTGGTGCCAACGGGGTCAGTGATGGTGGTACCAATGGGGTCAGTGACGGTGATGGTGGTGCCAACGGGGTCAGTGATGGTGGTACCAATGGGGTCAGTGACGGTGATGGTGGTGCCAACGGGGTCAGTGATGGTGGTGCCAGTGGGGTCAGTGATGGTGATGGTGGTGCCAACGGGGTCAGTGATGGTGATGGTGGTGCCAACGGGGTCAGTGATGGTGGTGCCAAGGGGGTCAGTGACGGTGATGGTGGTGCCAATGGGGTCAGTGATGGTGCTGCCAGTGGGGTCAACGATGGTGTTAATGAGGGTGCCAATGAGGGTACCAATGGTGTCAAGGATGACGGTGGTGTCAATGGAGTCAACGATGGTGACGATGATGTCAATGGAGTCAATGATGATGTCAACGGTGATGGTGCTGATGATGATGCCAACGGTGCCAAAGATGACGGTGATGATGTCAATGATGACAATGACGGTGCCAGAGACGATGGCGGTGTCAATGGTGCCAACGATGCTGCTGCTGCCGCCAATGGCGCCAATGCTGCTGCTGCTGCCGCCAATGGTGATGATGACGATGATGACGTCAAGGCCAATGGCGTCAATGATGACGATGATGGTGTCAATGGTGCCAATGGTACTGCCGCTGCTGATGCCAATGGTGACGATGATGACGTCAATGCCAACGGTGTCAATGGTGCTGCCGATGGTGACGACGACAACGATGACGTCAATGCCAACGGTGTCAATGGTGCTGCCGATGGTGACGACGACAACGATGACGTCAATGCCAACGGTGTCAATGGTGCTGCCGATGGTGACGACGACAACGATGACGTCAATGCCAGTGGTGTCAATGGTGCCAACGATGCTGTTGGCACCGATGTTGATGCCGATGGTGATGCTGGTGTCAATGATGATGATGTCAGAGCCAAGGGTGTTGATGATGATGACGTCAATGCCATTGGTGCCAATGATGACGATGATGATGCCAATGATGTCACTGATGACGTCAATGCCACTGGCACCATTGATGTCATTGACCCCAATGATGATGATGACGTCAACGCTATTGGTGTAATTGGTGCCAACGATGACGATGCCAATGACGTCACTGATGATGTCAACGCCAGTGGTGCCATCGATGACGATGCCAATGACGTCACTGATGACGTCAATGCCATTGGTGCCAATGACGACGCCGACGCTGCCGCCTCCTCACCCCCCCTCCCCCCCCACCTCAAATCCACCGCCCCTCCCCCATCCCCACCCCCCCCCTCCATGCCCGGGGGGGAGGGGAAGGCTCTGGGCAGGGCGGGGCCGCTGGGGGGCGCTGGGGAGGCAGGGACCAGGGGGCGCCACTCGTCCGGATCAGGCAGCTCCAGCGCCGCGCTCAGCACCTGCGGGCAATGGGGCAGGATGAGGGGCTGGGGCTGTTCTATGGGGCTGGGGCTGTTCTATGGGGCTATTCCATGGGGCTGGATGTGGGGCTGGGGCTGTTCTATGGGGCTGGGGCTGTTCTGTGGGGCAGGGTGTGGAGCTGGGACTGTTCTATGGGGCAGGATGTGGAGCTGGGACTGTTCTATGGGGCAGGATGCGGGGCTGGGGCTGCTCTATTGGGCTATTCTATGGGGCTGGGGCTGTTCTATGGAGCTCAATGTGGGGCTGGGGCTGTTCTATGGGGCTATTCTATGGGTCTGCGGCTGTTCTATGGAGCTCAATGTGGGGCTGGGGCTGTTCTATTGGGCTATTCTATGGGGCTCAATGTGGAGCTGGGGCTGTTCTATGGGGCTATTCTATGGGGGTGGATGTGGGCTGTTCTCTGGGGCTGGGTGTGGGGCTGGGGCTGTTCTATGGGGCTATTCTATGGGGCTGGGGCTGTTCTATGGGGCTGGGTGTGGGGCTGGGACTGTTCTATGGGGCTGGGGCTGTTCTATGGGGCTATTCTATGGGGCTGGGGCTGTTCTATGGGGCTGGGTGTGGGGCTGGGACTGTTCTATGGGGCTGGGGCTGTTCTATGGGGCTATTCTATGGGGCTGGGGCTGTTCTATGGGGCTGGCTGTGGGGCTGGGACTGTTCTATGGGGCTGGGTGTGGGGCTGGGGCTGTTCTATGGGGCTATTCTATGGGGCTGGGGCTGTTCTATGGGGCTGGGTGTGGGGCTGGGGCTGTTCTATGGAGCTGGATGTGGGTCTGGGGCTGTTCTGTGGGCAGGATGTGGGTCTGGGGCTGTTCTATGGGGGTGGATGTGGGGCTGGGCCTGTTCTATGGGGCTGGATGTGGGTCTGGGGCTGTTCTATGGGGCTGGGTGTGTGGCTGGGGCTGTTCTATGGGGCATGGTGCAGGGCTGGGGTTGTTCTACGGGGCTGGGTGTGGGGCTGGGTCTGTTCTATGGGACTATTCTATGGGGCTGGGGCTGTTCTATGGGGCTCAATGTGGGGTAGGGCTGTTCTATGGGGCTCAATGTGGGGCTGGGGCTGTTCTATGGGGCAGGGTGTGGGGCTGGGGCTGTTCTATGGGCTGGATGTGGGGCTGGGGCTGTTCTATGGGGCTGGATGGAGACCTGGGTCCCTTCTATGGGGTGCCTGCAGGTCCCTATGGCTCCCCGAGCCCCACTGCATGTGGGTCCCTCAGCCCCACACTTCAGGGCTCCCTAAGCCCCTTTTATGGGGTATCCCAGCCCACACATCCCCCCCCCCCAAGCCCCATAGGTTGGGCCCGCCCCCCCCAGTAACTTCCTGCCCCTCCCACTATGGGGCTGGGTCCCCTCATGCTATGGGGCAGGGGGGTCCCTGTGCTATGGGGCCAGGGGTCTCTGCCCCACAGGGTTCCAGCCCCACAGCTCCTGCCCCCCCCATCTCTCCTTTCCCCCCCCCCCCCAGCAGCCATTTTGTGCCGCGGCCTCCGCAGCCAGAGGCTTAAAATGGCCGCAGGAGCCGCGGCGGCTGCTCCCCATAGAGCCCCATAGGGACCCATAGAGACCCATAGAGTCCCACAGAGACCCCATACAGACACATAGGGACCCCATAGAGCCCCACAGAGACCCCATAGAGCCCTATAAAGCCCACGGAGACCCCATAGAGAGAGACCCACAGAGCCCCATAGAGCCGCCATAGAGACCCCATACGGACACATAGGGACCCCATAGAGCCCCATAGGGACCCATAGAGCCCCACAGAGCCTCTCCCTCCCCCCGTCTATGGGGCAGCCCCACCCGCGCCTGCCCCCACCTGTGCGCTGAGGCCTCACGCGGGGGGCGCTGCTGGGGGGGCCACAACCTGGGGGGGGGGGGGGGTTTGTTACAACCGGACCCAGCTACAGGCGGCAGCGGGTGACAAGTGCGTGGGGTGCTCCGTGACGTCACAACGCGCGGCGTGACGTCACTGTGATGTCACTGACATCGCGACGTCACACCCCCCTCCCCCAGCGGGTGTCGTTGTACAGTCGGAGATGGGGGGAGGCGGGGTTAAGGGGGGGGACACACAACAACAACGCAGCAGCTACAGGCGGAGGATGGGGGGGGGAACAGGCGGAGGGGTGCCCCCTCCCGTAACACACACACACACACCCCCCCCATAGCAACACCCCAACAGCAACAACCGCCCCATAGCAACACCCCCAATAACAACACTGACACCCCCAGCACGGCGTCACCCGGAACAACAGGCAGAAACCCCCCCGTAACAACCCCCCCATAACAACCCCCCATAACACCCCCCCATAACAACACCCCCCATAACAACCCCCCATAACAACCCCCCATAACACCCCCCCATAACAACACCCCCCATAACACCCCCCATAACAACCCCCCATAACAACACCCCCATAACACCCCCCTATAACAACACCCCCCATAACAACCCCCCCATAACAACTCCTCCATAACAACCCCCCCATAACAACCCCCCATAACAACACCCCCTATAACAACTCCCCCATAACAACCCCCCCATGACAACCTCCCCCCAACAACCCTCCCAAATCCCCCCCATAACACCCCCTCTAACAATCCCCCCATAACAACCCCCCAACAACCCCCCTAACAACGCCCCCATAACAACCCCTCCATCACAACCCCCATAACAACCCCCCCATAACAACCTCCCCCCAACACCCTCCCATAACCCCCCCATCACCCCCCCCACTGACCCCAGCGCCCCCCCCCGGTACCATCGGCGCCGCCTGTTCCCTCGCCGCCGTCCCCAGCAACAGGCGGCGGTGACGGGGGGGGGCGGTGTCACCCGCGCGTTGCCATGGGAACAGCCCCCCCCCCCCCAACCCCCCCCCCCCCGAGGGTCCCGCAGGGGGAGAGGGGACCTTTCACCTGCAGCCAATCGGGGAGCGCCGCCCGCGCCAGGCCCCGCCCACCGCCGCCGTGACGCAAGGGGTGGCCCCGGGCGCGGATTGGATGGCAAGGGGGGATGACGTCACGCGGCCACAAGGCAACGCGCGGCGGGGGGGGGGCGGGGGGGGCGGTGTTAAAGGGACAGAGAGGGGTTGAGGGTGGAGGGGGGTGTGACGTCAAAGCGTGATGTCATGTGTGACGTCACACACACGCACACGTGTGGCACGTGACACAACATGCATGCGTGCACAATGTGACACATACACGTATGGAACGTGTGGCAACATACATGTACGCATGTGAATCATATGACACAAGTGTAAACACATGGGACACGTGACCCACGTGACATACATGTATGTGTGCATCATGTGACACATATATGTGCATGGGACACGTGACACACAACATACGTGTACCTCATGTGATACATGTGTACACAAGGGACACATGACACACACAACAGACATGTACACGTGCATCACGTGACAGACGTGTACATGAATGGGACACGTGACACACAACATACATGCACGTGTGCATCATGTAACGCATGTACAAGCATGCGGCACGTGACAAACGTAATACACATGCACTTGTCATGTGACACATGTACAAAACCCATGTGACCCGCAACATACACGTACATGTGCATCATGCGACACATACATGTGTGACATGTGACACACGCAACATATATGTACACACGTGCATCATGTGACACATGTACAAGCATGAGGCGCGTGACATGTGACATAAATGCACATGTGTGTCATGTGACATACACGAGCCATGCGACACACAACATACATGTACACGTGTGCATCATGTGACACGTACAAGCATGGGGCAGATGACGCGTAACATACAAGCACGTGTCATGTGACACATATACATGAGCTATTTGACACACGCAACATACATGTACATCTGCGTCATGTGACACATGACACATGCAACATACATGTACACATGTGCATCATGGGACACATGCACACATGGGACACGTGACACACAACATACATGCATGTCTGCATCATGTGACGCATGTATAAGCATGGGGTACGTGACACACGTAATACACGTGCACATGTGTCATGCAACAGATGTACACAAACCACATGACATGCAACATACATGTACATGTGCATCACGTGACACATGCATGGGCAACATGCGACACACGCAACATACATGTACACATGTGCATCATGTGACCCATCACAAATGGGACACTTGACACACAACATACATGTACATCGTGACACATGTACAAGCATGGGGCGCATGACACATGTAACATACATGCACATGTGCGTCATGTGACACGTGTGACATGTGGCACGCCACATACATGTACACATGTGCACCATGCGACACACATACATGCATGGGACATGTGACACCCAACATACATGCACGTGTGCATCATGTGACACACACGTGCACGTATGGGACAGGAGATGCACAACATACACCATGTGACACATGTGCATATATGGAACACAACGCATGCAACACACGTGCATCATGTGACACATGTTTGCACATGGGACACGTGACACGCAACATACGTGTGCATCATGTGATGCATGTGTATACATGGCACATGACGCACACAACATACATGTGCACACATGCATCATGTGATATGCACATGTACATAACACGTGACACACATACATGTACACGTGCATCACGTGACATGCACATATATACGCATGTAACATGTGACATACATCACATATGTACACATGCATCACGTGACATGTACACGTAAGGGACACATGACACAACATACGTGGGCATCATGTGATACACGTGTACACACAGGGCATGACGCACATGACATACATGCATGCGTGCGCCATGTGACACGCATGAACACACGACACACACGTACGTGTGCACCATGACGCATGTACACGCATGGGACAGGTGCCACCCGCAACAAACACGTGCATCACGTGACGCGCGTGACGTGTGACACGCAACATCTATGTATGTGCGCCTCACGTGATACACATATACCGGGGACACGTGACCCAGCACACACGTGACACGTGACCCACGTAAGCCGCCCCTTGGAGCCCGCACGTGCCGTGTTCGCGTGCACACCCGTGTGACACCCGCCCCGACACGCATGTACGCATGTAACGCACACGTCTGTGCGCGCATGCACACACGTTACACACGTTACAGACGTTACACACATTATGTTACACACGTTACACACGCACACACATTACACATGTTACACATGTTACGTCACACACATTATGTTACCCCCGCTACGCTACACAGGTTACACACGTTGCACATGCACAAACGTTACACACGTTACACACGTTACAGACGTTACGTTACACATGCACACACGTTACACACGCACACGTTACGTTACACGCGTTACATTACAGACGTTACACACGTTAAGTCACACACGTTACGTTACACACGTTAAACACGCACACGTTTCGTTACACACGTTACGCTACAGACGTTACACACATTACATTACACACGTTACACATGTTAAACATGCACACACATTGCACACGTTGTTACACACATTACACGTTATGTTACACACATTACACACGCACACACGTTACGTTACACACACACATTACACACGTTATGTTACACACGTTACACACGTTACGTTATACATTCACAAACATTACACGTTACGTTGCACACGTTATACACACACGCTACACACATTACACACGTTACGTTACACACGCACAAACGTTACACACGTTACATTACACACGTTTCATTACACACGTTACACACTCACATGTTACACATGTCACGTTTCACACGTTACGTTACACACGCACACATGCTACGTTACACACACACACGTTACACACGTTACGTTACACACGCTACGTTACACACGTTACACACGTTATGTTACACACGTTACACACGCACACATGCTATGTTACACACGTTATGTTACGCACACACATTACACGTTACACACGTTACATTACACATGTTACATTATACACGCACACACGTCACATTACAGACGTTACACACGTTACGTTACACACATTACACGTTACATGTTACATACGTTACACACGTTACGATACACACGTTACACACGCTATGTTACACACGTTACGTTACACACGTTACACACGTTACACACGCACACACGCTATGTTACACACGTTACGTTACACACGCACACACATTACACGTTACACATTACATACGGTACACACGTTACATTACACACGCACACACGTCACGTTACACACGTTACACACGTTACACACATTACACGTTACACGTTACGTTACACACATTACACACGCACACACGTCACGTTACACACGTTACACACGTTACATTACACACGCACACATGTCATGTTACGGATGTTACACACATTACACGTTACATACGTTACACACGTTACGTTACACATGTTACACACGTACACATGTCACGTTACACACGTTATGTTACACACGCACACACGTCACGTTACAGACGTTACACACGTTACGTTACACACGCACACATCATGTTACAGACGTTACGCACGTTACGTTACACTCATTGCACGTTACACGTTACGTTACACGCATTACACGTTACACACGTTACGTTACACATGCACACACATCACGTTACAGACGTTACACACGTTAGGTTACACACATTACATGTTACACGTTAAATATGTTACACACGTTACACACGTTACGTTACACACATTACACGTTACACACGTTACATTACACACGTTAGACACGTTACGTTACACACACACGTCACGTTACAGACATTACACACGTTACGTTGCACACATTACACGTTATACGTTACATATGTTACAGACATTACACATGTTACGTTATGCACACACGTCACGTTACAGATGTTACACTCGTCACGTTACACACATTACACGTTACACACGTTATGTTACAGATGTTACACACGTCATGTTAGACGCGTTACACACGTTACACACGCACACATCACGTTACAGACGTTACACACGTTACGTTACACACATTACACGTTATATGCTACATACGTAACAGACGTTACACACATTACGTTACACATATTGCACGTTACACACGTTACGTTACACACGTTACGTTACACACGTTACACACGTCACACGTTACACACGTCACACACGTCACACGTTACACATGTCACGTTACACACGTTATGTTACATATGTTACACACGTTACACACGTTACACGTTACACACGTTACATTACACATGTTACACATGTTACACACGTTACGTTACACACGCATCACGTTACACATGTTACACACGTTACGCACGTTACGTTACACACGTTACGTTACACACGTTACACACGTCACGTTACACACGTTACGTCACACACGTTACGTCACGTTACACACGTTACACACGTTACGTTACACACGTTACGTTACACACGTTACACACGTTACGTTACACACGTTACGTTACACACGTTACACACGTTACACACGTTACGTTACACACGTTACGTTACACACGTTACGTTACACACGTTACGTTACACACGTTACACACGTTACGTTACACACGTTACGTTACACACGTTACACACGTTACGTTACACACGTTACACACGTTACGTTACACACGTTACGTTACACACGTTACACACGTTACGTTACACACGTTACGTTACACACGTTACACACGTTACACACGTTACGTTACACACGTTACGTTACACACGTTACGTTACACACGTTACGTTACACACGTTACACACGTTACGTTACACGCGTTACGTTACACACGTTACGTTACACGCGTTACGTTACACACGTTACGTTACACACGTTACACACGTTACGTTACACACGTTACGTTACACACGTTACACACGTTACGTTACACACGTTACGTTACACACGTTACACACGTTACGTTACACACGTTACGTTACACACGTTACACACGTTACGTTACACACGTTACGTTACACACGTTACACACGTTACGTTACACACGTTACGTTACACACGTTACGTTACACACGTTACACACGTTACGTTACACACGTTACGTTACACACGTTACACACGTTACACACGTTACGTTACACACGTTACGTTACACACGTTACACACGTTACGCACGTTACGTTACACACGTTACGTTACACACGTTACGTTACACGCGTCACACCTGTTACGTACATCACGTTTCGGACGCTACCCCGGCCTGACGCCCGCGCCCCCGGAGCTCACCCTCCATCGCCCTCCTCGGGACCAGGCCGAAGCCGCGGCCTTGCCCGGCGCCGCCGCCGGGCCGCGCAGGGGGCGGCGCGGCCGCAGGGAGCAGGCGAGGCCGGGGCGGCGCGGGCCGCGCTTCGGCAACCTCCGGCCGCTTCCGCCGGCGGCTTCGGCAACCTCCGGCCGCTTCCGGCAGGGCGCGGCGGCGGGAGGCGGGGCCCCGCTGTGGGCGTGGCTTGCGGCGGGCGCCTTATTAATTATTCATGAGCCGTTCCATCGCCGCACGGGGGGGATGGGGGCGGGGAGCGCCGCTTCCCAGAGGGGTTCCACGGAGCTGCCCCTCCCCCTCCGCCCCCTCCCCCTCTCCTCTTGCTTCGGCACCCACAGCGGGGCCCGCTCCCCCTTCCCTTTCCCAGCGCCTTCACCCCCGATCCCCCCTCTCTGAGGCGCCGCTCCTTGGTACGGCCCGGCCACGCCCCCTCCCTCCCGAGGCTATATAAGGGGGCGCTCAAGCGGCTGTTACCTCAGTTGCAGCGGGACCGCGCCGCGGCCGGACCTCAAAGGGGGGGGTCCGGTCCGGTTGGGCTCCGGTCCGGTTGGGCTCCGGGGTTACGGGGCCGAGGGGTCGGGGGGGGCAAGGGGAGCCCCGGCCCCGTGTGGGGCAGCGAGCGGGGAGCGTCCGGGAGCTGAAGCGGCCGCAAGGGCCGCGTTCCGGCCGGCGCCATGCACGGCGGGCCGCCGTCCGGAGACAGCGCCTGCCCGCTGCGCACCATCAAGCGGGTGCAGTTCGGGATCCTCAGCCCCGATGAGATGGTACCGGGCGGGGGGAGCGGGGCCGGGCACCGGGGGGGAGCGGCTGAGGAGCGGGGGGGATCGGGACGGGAACGGGAAATGGCGGCGAGGCAACGAGAGCGGGAGACAGAGAGGCCCCACGGGGGGTAGAGCGCCCCCCACAGGATGGGGGAAGCGCTGGGCGGGGGGGAAAAGAGGGATGATGCGGCCTTGAAGGGGCCCTGATGGGGCTTTGGGGTGCCCTGGGGGGGGGGTTGGGGTCCCCATTGAGCCTTCAGGAGGCCCCAGTGGTTCCTAAGGTGCTGTTGGGGTCCTTGGGGGTCCCCATTGAACCTCCAGGAGGCCCCAGTGGTTCCTAAAGCGCTGTTGGGGTCCTTGGGGGTCCCCATTGAGCTTCCAGGAGGCCCCAATGGCTTCTAAGGCGCTGTTGGGGTCCTTGGGGGTCCCCATTGAGCTTCCAGGAGGCCCCAATGGCTTCTAAAGCACTATTGGGGTCCTTGGGGGTCCCCATTGAGCTTCCAGGAGGCCCCAGTGGTTCCTAAAGCGCTGTTGGGGTCCTTGGGGGTCCCCATTTTGCCTCCAGGAGGCCCCAATGGTTTCTAAAGCACTGTTGTGGTCCTTTGGGGTCCCCATTGAGCCTCCAGAAAGGCCCCAATGGCTTCTGAAGTGCTTTTGGGGTCTTTAGGGGTTCCCATTGAGCTTCCAAAAAGGCCCCAGTGGTTCCTAAAGCACTATTGGGGTCCCTGGGGGTCCCCATTGAACCTCCAGGAGGCCCCAATGGTTTCTAAAGCACTGTTGGGATCTTTGGGGGTCCCCATTGAACCTCCAGGAGGCCTCAGTGGTTCCTAAAGCGCTGTTGGGGTCCTTGGGGGTCCCCATTGAGCCTCCAGGAGGCCCCAGTGGTTCCTAAAGTGCAGTTGGGGTCCTTTGGGGTAGCTTGGATGCCTTGGGGGGGGTATTTGGGTCCTGGGAGGGTCCTTTGGGTGCCCTGGAGGGGCCTGGGTGTCCCCGGAGGTGCTGGGGGGTCCCTGGGTGAGCATTGAGGTGCTAGAATGTGGTTGCAACCACTTAAAGGGGGGTCCTTGGTGTCCCCCCATCTATTTGGGGGGGAATCAGGAGGGGTTGGGGGCTCCCCATGTGCCTCAGTTTCCCCTTTCCCCCCCCATAGAAACGGATGTCGGTGACTGAGGGGGGCATCAAGTACCCCGAGACCACAGAAGGGGGGCGCCCCAAACTTGGGGGGCTCATGGACCCCCGTCAGGGCGTCATCGAGAGGACCGGGCGCTGCCAGACCTGTGCTGGTGAGTGGGGGCACCCCCAAAACTGGGGGCTATGGAGGGGGGGCTGCGGTGCTCCTGGGTACAGGGACATCAAGGGGTTGTCCCATTGCCCCCCAAAAGCAGCCATTGGAGGGGTTGGGGTGGTTCTTTGGGGGGGGGTCACTCTCTTTTGGGGGGGTATGAACTCCCTTTTATTGAGGGGGAAACCCCTTTATTGGGGGGAGATTTGGGGTCGAAACCCCCCCTAGTTTGGATGGAACAGTCCCTTTTTCGAGTAGAACCGACCCTGTTTTGGGAGTGACCCCACCCCATTTAAGGCCAAATCACCCCTCTTTTGGGCCAAACCCCCTCTCTTTTGGGGACAAACCAGCTCCCTTTAGGGTTGAACCGACCCTCTTTTAGGGCCAAACCCCTCGCTTTTGAACCAAACTGTTCCCCTTTTAGGGCCAAACCACCCCCCATTTTTAGGGCCACCCCCCCACCTTTTAGGGCCCAACCACCCCCTTTTAGGGGGTGAACCCCCCTTTTTAGGGCCAAACCACCTCATTTTTAGGGCAGAACCAACCCCTTTTGGGGTTGAACCAATCCCCTTTTGGGGCCAAAACACCCCCCCTTTTTAGGGCCAACCCCCTGCTGTTGGGGCCAAACCACCTCCTTTTTAGGACCAGTCCCCCTGGTTTTAGGGCCAAACCCCCACTTTCAGGACCAAAGCACCCTTTTTGGGGTTGAACCCACCCCCTTTTAGGGCAACCCCCCTCCCCCTTTTGGGGCCAAACCATTTCCCTTTTAGGATCAACCCCCCTTTTTGGGGATAAACACCCCTTGCGGGCCAAATCCTCCCTCTTTTGAGCCAATTCCTCCCTCTTTTGGGCCAAATCCTCCCCCTTTTAGGGCCTTCTACCACCCTTTTTGGGAAGAGCCCCCCTTTTTAGGGCCAACCCCTTCTTTTTAGGGCCACCCCCCTTTTGGGGGTCAAACCCCCACCCCCTTTTAGGGCCAAACCATTCCCTTTTTGGGGTGACCCCCCCTTTTGGGGCCAAACCATTCCCTTTTTAGGGGCCACCCCTCTTTTTGAGCCAAATCCCCTCCCCTTTTTGGGGCCAACCCCCCCATTTTTTGGGCTGAGCTACCTCCTTTTGGGGCCAAACCATTCCCTTTTTAGGGCCACCATCCCCCTTTTAGGGCCAAGCCACCACCACCACCCCCCCCCCACCTTTTAGGACCAAACCACCCCTTTGGGGGTGAAGCCCCCCCCTTTTGGGCCAAATCACCTCCTTTTGGGGCTGACTCCCCCCACTTTTAGGCCCAACTCACCCCCTTTAGTCCCAAACCACTCCATTTGTGGGGCTGCAAACCCCCATTCCCTCAGTCCACTGCCCCCATTCCAATCCCCCCCCTTCCAACGCCCCCATTCCAAACCCCCCCATTCCCACCCCCACATTCCCATTCCCACCCCCATTCCCCCCTTTTCAACCCCCCATTCCCACCCCACCTTTCAACTGCCACCTTTGCACCCCTTATTCTAACCCCCCCATTCCCCTCCCCTTCCTTCCCTTCTTCCATCTCCCCTTCCAACCCCCCCTTTTCAATCCCCCCTTTAATCCTCCCCTTTGCACCCGTTATTCCAACCCCCCACTTCCCATTCCCACCCCCCCTTCCAACACCCCCATTCCAACCCCCCCCTTTTCACCCCCTCTTCCAACCCCCCCCTTTTCACCCCCTATTCCAACCCCCCCTTTTCACCCCCTCTTCCAACCCCCCCTTTTCATCCCCTCTTCCAAACCCCCCTTTTTCACCCCCTATTCCAACCCCCCTTTTCACCCCCTATTCCAACCCCCCCTTTTCACCCCCTCTTCCAACCCCCACTTTTCACCCCCTCTTCCAACCCCCCCTTTTTCACCCCCTCTTCCAACCCCCCCTTTTCACCCCCTCTTCCAACCCCCCTTTTCACCCCCTCTTCCAACCCCCCTTTTCACCCCCTCTTCCAATCCCCCCTTTTTCACCCCCTCTTCCAACCCCCCCTTTTCACCCCCTATTCCAACCCCCCCTTTCACCCCCTATTCCAACCCCCCCTTTTCACCCCCTCTTCCAACCCCCTCTTTTTCTCCCCCTATTCCAACCCCCCTTTTCACCCCCTATTCCAACCCCCCCTTTTCACCCCCTCTTCCAACCCCCCCTTTTTCACCCCCTCTTCCAACCCCCCCTTTTCACCCCTATTCCAACCCCCCCTTTTCACCCCCTATTCCAACCCCCACTTTTCACCCCCTCTTCCAACCCCCCCCTTTTCACCCCCTATTCCAACTCCCCCTTTTCACCCCCTCTTCCAACCCCCCCTTTTCACCCCCTCTTCCAACCCCCCCTTTTTCTCCCCCTCTTCCAACCCCCCCTTTTCACCCCCTCTTCCAACCCCCCCTTTTTCACCCCCTATTCCAACCCCCCCTTTTCACCCCCTCTTCCAACCCCCCCCTTTTCACCCCCTCTTCCGACCCCCCCTTTTCACCCCCTCTTCCAACCCCCCCTTTTTCTCCCCTTCTTCCAACCCCCCCTTTTCACCCCCTATTCCAACCCCCCCTTTTCACCCCCTATTCCAACCCCCCCCTTTCACCCCCTCTTCCAACCCCCCCTTTTCACCCCCTCTTCCAACCCCCCCCTTTTCACCCCCTATTCCAACCCCCCCCTTTCACCCCCTCTTCCAACCCCCCCTTTTCACCCCCTCTTCCAACCCCCCCTTTTCACCCCCTCTTCCAACCCCCCCTTTTCACCCCCTATTCCAACCCCCCCCTTTTCACCCCCTATTCCAACCCCCCCCTTTTCACCCCCTATTCCAACCCCCCCTTTTCACCCCCTATTCCAACCCCCCCCTTTTCACCCCCTATTCCAACCCCCCCCTTTTCACCCCCTATTCCAACTCCCCCTTTTCACCCCCTATTCCAACCCCCCCTTTTCACCCCCTCTTCCAACCCCCCCCTTTTCACCTGCCATTCCACCCCCCCATTCCCGTCTCCCATTATCCGCAGGGAACATGACGGAATGCCCGGGCCACTTTGGGCACATCGAGCTGGCCAAACCCGTTTTCCATGTGGGATTCCTGGCCAAGACCATGAAGATCCTGCGCTGCGTCTGCTTCTTCTGCTCCAAGCTGCTCGTGGACTCGGTGAGCAGCTGCCCCACACTTGGGGGGCACCCACTGAGCCCCATAACCGGCCCTAAGCCAGGGGGGCGCTCTGGGATGGGGCTTCCCAATGGGCATTGGCAATGGTTTGGGGGTTGCTTTGGGATGGGGGTAGCCAAGAGGAGGGGGCTTCAGTGGAGCTGCTGGGACCCAGAATGGGCTCTGAAGACCCAAAATGAGGTTTTGTGCCCCCAAAATGAGGTTTTGTGCCCCCAAAGTAAGGTTTTGTGACCCTAAAATGAGGTTTTGTGACCCCAAAATGAGGGCTTGTGAGCCCAAAATGAGGGTTTGTGGCCCTGAAATAAGGTTTTTTGACCCCAAAATGAGTTTTTTTGACCCTAAAATGTGGGGTTCTGACCCCAAAATGAGGTTTTGTGAGGCAAAATGACGTTTTTTGACTCCAAATGAGGTTTTTGACCCCAAAATGAGGTTTTTGTGACCCCAAAATAAAGTTTTTTTACCCCTAAATGAGGTTTTGTGACGCTAAAATGCAGTTTTTTGACCCCAAAATGAGGTTTTGTGACCTAAAAATTGGGTTTTGTGACCCAAAATGGGGTTGTGTGACCCTAAAATGCGCTTTTTTTGACCCCAGAATGAGGTTTTGTTACCCCAAAATGAGGTTTTTTGACCCTAAAATGCAGGGGTTTGACCCCAAAATGATGTTTCGTGACCCCAAAATGAGGTTTAATGACCCAAAAATGAGGTTTTGTGACCCCAAAATGAGGTTTTGGGACCCTAAAATGTGGTTTTGTGACCCCGAAATGAGGGGGTTTGACCCCAAAATGAGGTTTTGTGAACCTAAAATGAGGTTTTCTGACCCCAAAATGAGGTTTTGTGACCTAAAAATGAGGTTTTGGGACCCCCAATGAGCTCTGGTGATCCGAAAATGCAATTTTATGGCTCCAAAATGACTATTTCTGACTCCGAAATGATCTGTGTAACCCCAAAATAATGCTTTTTGACCCCAAAATGGCATTTTCTGACCCTAAAATGACATTTTTGCCCCTAGGAATGATGTTTTCTGACCCAAAAATCATCTTTGTAGCACGAAAATGCTCCTTTATGTCTTCAAAAGTGTATTTTATGGCCCTAAAATGAGGTGTTCTGACCCCAAAATTATGATTGTCACCCCAAGATGACTCTTCATGACCCTAAAATGATGGTTTCTCACCCAAAAATGCCATTTTCTGATGCCAAAATGATGGTTTCTGACCTTAAATGTCACTTTCTGACCGCCAACCCGATGTTTTCTGACCCCAAAATGATCTTTTAACCCCCAAAATTACATTTTCTGACCCAAACCGGCATTTTCTGACCCCCAAATTGTGTTTTCTGACATTAAAAATGATGATTTCTACCCCAAAAATGATGTTTTATGACTGCAAAATCGCGTTAGGACCCCAAACCTGATTTTTTCTGCCTCCAAAAATGACACTTTATGACCCCCAAGATTTTCTAACCCAACCTCGATGTTTTTTCACCCAAAATTGTTTTTTCACCCCAAAATGCCCTTTTCTCACCCCAAAATGCCGTTTTCTAACCCAAAATGCCATTTTCTAACCCAAGAACAATGTTTTCTCCCCCAAAATACCATTTTCTCCCCCTAAAGACTTTTTGTAACCCAAGAAATGCCATTTTCTAACCCACAAATGCTGTTCTCTCCCCCAAAACCACCATTTTTTCCCCAAAATGCCATTTTCTAACCCAAAACCTAAGCTTTTCTGCCCCCAAAATGTAATTTTCTAACCCTAAAATGCCATTTTCTCCCCCAAAACACCATTTTGTCCCCCAAAATGCCCTTTTCTCCCCCAAAATGCTGTTTTCTCACCGCAGAATGCCCTTTTCTAACCTAAACTGCCCTTTCCTAACCCAAAACCGATGTTTTCCTCCCCAAAATGGCCTTTTCCCCCCAAAATGCCCTTTCTCTCCCCCAAAATGCCCTTTTTCTCTGCAAAAAATGCCCCTTTTCCCCCCAAAAGTGCCTTTTTCTAACCCAAAACTGATGTTTTCCCCACCAAATGCCCTTTTCTAATCCCAAACCTATGTATTCCCCCCAAAAATGCCCTTTACTCCCCCAAAATGCGCTTTTCTAACCCCAAACCGATGTTTTCTAACCCAAACCTGACATTTTCTCCCCCAAAATGCCCTTTCCTATCCCAAACCCGATGTTTTCTAACCCAAACCTGCTGTCTTCTAACCCAAAACCGGTGTTTTCTCCCCCAGAGTGCCCTTTTCTCCCCCAAAATGCCCTTTTCTAATCCAAAATTGACGTTTTCTCCCCCAAAATGCCCTTTCCTATCCCAAACCCGCTGTTTTCTAATGCAAAATTGATGTTTTCTGCCCCAAAATGCCCTTTCCTAACCCAAACCCGCTGTTTTCTAACCCAAAATCGACATTTTCTCCCCCAAACTGCCCTCTTCTCCCCCAAAATGCCCTTTCCTAACCCAAACCTGCTGTTTTCTAACCCAAAATCGACATTTTCTCCCCCAAACTGCCCTCTTCTCCCCCAAAATGCCCTTTCCTAACCCAAACCCGCTGTTTTCTAACCCAAAATCGACATTTTCTCCCCCAAACTGCCCTCTTCTCCCCCAAAATGCCCTTTCCTAACCCAAACCTGCTGTTTTCTAACCCAAAATCGACGTTTCCTAACCCAAAATCGACGTTTCCTGCCCCAAACTGCCTTCCCCCGCAGAACAACCCCAAGATCCGGGACATCCTGGGCAAGTCCAAGGGGCAGCCCAAGAAGCGCCTCACCCACGTCTACGACCTCTGCAAGGGCAAGAACATCTGCGAGGGCGGCGAGGAGATGGACCACAAGTTCGGCGTGGAGCAGCCCGAGGGCGACGACGACCTCGCCAGGGACAAGGTCGGGCCCACAAGTGACCCCCCAGGACCCATAAGTGATGCCCAGGACCCATAAGTGACCTGCCCCCAGACCCATAAGTGACCCCCCCCGGACCCATAAGTGACCCCCCGGACCCATAAGTGACCCCTGTGGACCCATAAATGATGCCCAGGACCCATAAGTGACCTCCCCGGACCCATAAGTGACTCCCCTGGACCCATAAGTGACCTCCCCGGACCCATAAGTGACCCCCCGGACCCATAAGTGACCCCTGTGGACCCATAAATGATGCCCAGGACCCATAAGTGACCTCCCCGGACCCATAAGTGACTCCCCTGGACCCATAAGTGACCTCCCCGGACCCATAAGTGACCCCCCGGACCCATAAGTGACCCCTGTGGACCCATAAATGATGCCCAGGACCCATAAGTGACCCCCCAGGACCCATAAGTGACCCCCCCAGGACCCATAAGTGATGCCCAGGACCCATAAGTGACCCCCCGGACCCATAAGTGACCCCTGTGGACCCATAAATGATGCCCAGGACCCTTAAGTGACCCCTCTGGATCCCGTAACTGACCCCCAGGACCCATAAGTGACCCCCCGGAACCTTAAGTGACTCCCTGGATCCGTAAGTGATCCCTTGGACCCATAAGTGACCGCCCCAGACCCATAAGTGACCCCTCTGGACCCCATAAGTGACCCCCAGGACCCATAAGTGAACTCCCTGCACCCATAAGTGACCTCCCCGGAGCCATAAGTGACTCCCTTGGACCCATAAGTGACACCCTCCCGGACCCATAAATGACCTCCCTGCACCCATAAGTGATGCCCCGGACACATAAATGATCCCCTGGACCCATAAGTGACCCCCCGTGGACCCATAAGTGACCTCCCTGGACCCATAAGTGATGCCCAGGACCCATAAGTAACCTCCCCAGACCCATAAGTGACCCCTCTGGAACCATAAGTGACCCCCCAGGCCCATAAGTGATGCCCAGGACCCATAATGAATGTGTTAATGACCTGATAGTTTTACTAATTAATTTGTAATTTCATTAGTAAGCCATTAATGAACTTACTAATGAGCCAATAGTTCTATTAATTACCTTGTGACTTCATTAATAGGCCATTAATGAATCTATTAATGACCCAATAGGTGTGTTAGTTATCCTGAGGTCATTAATAAGCCATTAATGAACTTAATAATGACCCGATAGTTCTATTAATTACCTTGTGACTTCATTAATAGGCCATTAATGAATCTATTAATGACCCAATGGGTGTGTTAGCCTGAGTTCATTAATAGGCCATTAATGAATCTATTGATGACTCAGTAGGTATGTTAGTTACCCTGAGCTCATTAATAGGTCATTAATGAATCTATTAATGACCCCATATGTGTGTTAGTTACCCTGAGTTCATTAATAGGTCATTAATGAATCTATTGGTGGTGTCATGAGCCTGTTAACGACCCTGTAATGTCATTAACAGCCAATTAACGTATCGGCAACCCAGTGGTGCTGTTAATGACCCTGTGGTTTCATTAATAGCCCATGCACCCCATTTGTGCTCCTATGGACCCCATTATTACCCCCGTGAACCCCAGTTCTGCCTCAGTGGGCCCCATTGATTGCACCCAGGACCCTCTTTCTGCCCCAATGGACCCCATTTATGCCCCATGGACCTCATTATCACCCCATAAACCCCATTTATCCCCCCATGGACCTTGTTATTACCCCAATAGACACCATTCTCCCCCCCATTAACCCCATTCCCCCCCCATTTACCCTATTCCCCCCCGTTAACCCCATTCTCCCCCATTAACCCTATTCCCTCCCATTAACCCTATTCTCCCGCCATTAACACCATTCCCCCCCATTTACCCTGTTCCCCCCCGTTAACCCCATTCTCCATTAACCTCATTCCCCCCCATTAACTCCATTCTCCCCCCACTAACCCCATTCCCTCCCATTAACCCCATTCTCCTCCCATTAACCCTGTTCTCCCCCCATTAACCCCATTCCCCCCCATTAACCCCATTCTCCTCCATTAACCCCATTCCTTCCCATTAATCCCATTCTCCCCCATTAACCCCTTTCTCCCCCCATTAACCCCATTCCCTCCCATTAGCCCCATTCTCCCCCCATTAACACAATTGCCCCCCATTTACCCTATTCCCGCCTGTTAACCCCATTCTCCCCCCATTAACCCCATTCTCCATTAACCCCATTCTCCCCCATTAACCCCATTCTCCCCCATTAACCCCATTCCCCCATTAACCCCGTTCTCCCCCATTCCCCCCATTCTCCCCCATTAATCCCATTTCCCCTCCCCCATTAACCCCATTCCCCTCCGTTAACCCCCATTCTCCCCCCATTCCCCCCATTCTCCCCCATTAACCCCCTTCTCCCCCCCTTTCTCCCCCCATTAACCCCCCATTAACCCCCTTCTCCCCCCCGCAGGGCCACGGCGGCTGCGGCCGGTACCAGCCCCGCATCCGGCGCTCGGGGCTGGAGCTCTACGCCGAGTGGAAGCACGTGAACGAGGACTCGCAGGAGAAGAAGATCCTGCTGAGCCCCGAGCGCGTGCACGAGATCTTCAAGCGCATCTCGGACGAGGAGTGCTTCGTGCTGGGCATGGACCCCAAGTTCGCCCGCCCCGAGTGGATGGTGTGCACCGTGCTGCCCGTGCCCCCCCTGGCCGTGCGCCCCGCCGTCGTCATGCAGGGCTCCGCGCGCAACCAGGTCAGCCATGGGGCACAGTAGGGGAGGGGGGTCACAGACACCCGTTGGGGGTGATAGATAGCTTTAGGGGGGTCATAGATGGCTTTGGGTCCCGCCATTGGCTTTGGTGTCCCCTCTGTTGACCTTGGGTCCTCCCATTGACTTTGGGTCCCTCCGTTGACTTTGGGTTCTTCCATTGACTTTGGGTGCTTCCATTGACTTTGGGTGCTCCATTGACGTTGGTGCCCCCCCATTGACTTTGGGTCCCTCATTGATTCTGGTGCCCCCCCATTGACTTTGGGTCCCTCATTGATTTTGGTGCCCCCCCCCATTGACTTCGGGTGCTCCATTGACTTTGGGTGCTCCATTGACTTTGGGTACTCCATTGACTTTGGGTCCTTCTATTGACTTTGGGTGCTCCATTTACTTTGGTGCCCCCTCATTGACTTTGGGTGCTCCATTGACTTTGGTGCCCCCCCCATTGACTTTGGTGCTCCCCCATTGACTTTGGGTCCTTCTATTGACTTCGAGTGCTCCATTGTCTTTGGGTCCTCCCATTGACTTTGGGTCCTCCCATTAACTTTGGGTCCCCCATTGACTTTGGTGCCCCCCCATTGACTTTGGTGCCCCCCACCCTTGACTTTGGGTCCTCTCCATTGACTCTGGGTCCTCCATTGACTTTGGTGCCCCCCCATTGACTTTGGGTCCTCCCATTGACTTTGGGTCTCCCCAATGACTTTGGTGTCCCCCCGAATGATTTTGGTGCTCCCCCCAATGACTTTGGTGCCCCCTCCAATGACTATGGTGTCCCCCCCATTGACTTTTGGCCCCACCATTTACTTTGGGTCCTCCTGTTGACTTTGGTGTCCCCCGCATTGACTTTCATGTCCCCCCCATTGCCTTTGGTACGCCCACGTTGCTCTTGGTCTCCCCTGCATCGGTTTTTGGGGTCCCCAAAGTCAATGGGGGCCCCCACTGACGCTGCCCCCCCCCCCCCCCCCATAGGATGACCTGACCCACAAGCTGGCCGACATCGTGAAGATCAACAACCAACTGCGGCGCAACGAGCAGAACGGGGCGGCCGCGCACGTCATCGCCGAGGACGTCAAACTGCTCCAGTTCCACGTGGCCACCATGGTGGACAACGAGCTGCCCGGCCTGCCCCGGGTGCGCCATGGGGGGCCCATGGGTGCTGGTGGTGATGGGTGCTGGTGGTGATGGGTGATGGGTGATGGATGATGGAGATGGGTGATGGTGATGGGTGGTGGAGATGGGTGATGGAGATGGGTGATGGTGATGGGTGATGGTGGTGGAGATAGGTGATGGAGATGGAGATGGGTGATGGTGATGGGTGATGGAGATGGTGATGGATGATGGGTGATGGAGATGGGTGATGGAGATGGGTGATGGAGATGGGTGATGGAGATGGGTGATGGAGATGGGTGATGGAGATGGGTGGTGGAGATGGGTGGTGGAGATGGGTGGTGGAGATGGGTGGTGGAGATGGGTGATGGTGGTGGAGATAGGTGATGGAGATAGGTGATGGAGATGGTGATGGAGATGGTGATGGAGATGGTGATGGAGATGGGTGATGGAGATGGGTGATGGGTGATGGAGATGGAGATGGGTGATGGAGATGGGTGATGGATGATGGAGATGGAGATGGGTGATGGTGATGGGTGATGGAGATGGGTGATGGTGATGGGTGATGGTGGTGGAGATAGGTGATGGAGATGGAGATGGGTGATGGTGATGGGTGATGGTGATGGAGATGAGTGATGGATGATGGGTGATGGAGATGGGTGATGGTGATGGAGATGGTGATGGATGATGGGTGATGGAGATGGGTGATGGAGATGGGTGGTGGAGATGGGTGGTGGAGATGGGTGATGGTGGTGGAGATAGGTGATGGAGATGGTGATGGAGATGGTGATGGAGATGGTGATGGTGATGGAGATGGTGATGGAGATGGTGATGGAGATGGGTGATGGAGATGGGTGATGGGTGATGGAGATGGAGATGGGTGATGGAGATGGGTGATGGAGATGGGTGATGGATGATGGAGATGGAGATGGGTGATGGAGATGGGTGATGGAGATGGGTGATGGAGATGGGTGATGGAGATGGGTGATGGAGATGGGTGATGGAGATGGGTGATGGAGATGGGTGATGGAGATGGGTGATGGAGATGGGTGATGGAGATGGGACCTGCACCAGGGGGAAGGGGAGAGATGAAAGGGTTAGAGGAGCACCCATGGGTGCTGGAGTGGCAGCCAAGGTGCTAGGAGGCAGCACAAGGGGACAGGAGGAGACCCATGGGGGCGAGGACGGGGATGGAGTTGATTGATGGCTCCCATTGATGCTCCATTGCATCCTGATCCCAGGGTGGTTTTGGGGTATCAGACCCCCCGAACCCCCATTTCCCTCTGTAACCCCCATTTCCCCCTAATAACCCCCATTTCCCCCTAATAACCCCCATTGCCCCCCTCTAACCCCCATTTCCTCCCCATAACCTCCATTCCCCCTCTAAACCCCATTTCCCCCCCTAATAACCCCCATTTCTCCCCTCTAACCCCCATTTCCCCCCAATAACCCCCATTCCCCCCCTCTAAACCCTATTTCCCCCCTAATAACCCCCATTTCCCCCCTCTAACCCCCATTTCCTCCCCATAACCCCCATTCCCCCCCTCTAACCCCCATTCCCCCCCTCTAACCCCCATTTCCCCCCTCTAACCCCCATTTCTTCCCCCCCCAGGCCATGCAGAAGTCGGGGCGTCCCCTCAAGTCCCTGAAGCAGCGGCTGAAGGGCAAGGAGGGCCGGGTGCGGGGCAACCTCATGGGCAAGCGCGTGGACTTCAGCGCCCGCACGGTCATCACCCCCGACCCCAACCTGGCCATCGACCAAGTGGGGGTGCCCCGCTCCATCGCCGCCAACATGACCTTCGCCGAGATCGTCACCCCCTTCAACATCGACAGGTCCGCCTCTGGGGGGATTTGGGGTGGTTTTGGGGTGATTTGGGGTGGTTTTGGGGTGTTGTGGTGGGTTATGGATGAGGTAGATCCATTCTATCACTGTTAACGTGACCTTTGCTGAGATCATCACCCCCTTCAACATCGACAGGTCCGCCTTTGGGGGGATTTGAGGTGATTTGTGGTGGTTTTGGGGTGATATAGGGTGTTTTGGTGGTGATTTAGGGTGTATTTGAGGTGATTTGGGGTGTTATGGTGGGTTATGGATGAGGTAGATCCGTTCCATCGCCACCAACATGACCTTTGCTAAGATCGTCACCCCCTCCAAAATTGACAGGCGTGGGTTTGGGGGGATTTAGGGTGATTTTGGGGTTGTTTTAGGGTGATTTAGGGTGTTTTTGGGGTGAATTGAGGTGATTTGGGGTGTTATGGTGGGTTATGGATGAGGTAGATCCATTCCATCGCCGCCAACATGACCTTTGCTGAGATGGTCACCCCCTTCAACATCGACAGGTCTGCGTTTGGGGGGATTTAGGGTGATTTTGGGGTAGTTTTAGGGTGGTTTAGGGTGTTTTTGGGGTGAATTGAGGTGATTTTGGGTGTTGTGATGGGTTATGGATGAGGTAGATCCATTCCATCGCCGCCAACATGACCTTTGCTGAGATGGTCACCCCCTTCAACATCGACAGGTCCGCGTTTGGGGGGATTTGAGGTGATCTGGGGTGGTTTTGGGGTGATTTAGGGTGTTTTGGTGGTGATTTAGGGTGTATTTGAGGTGATTTTGGGTGTTGTGATGGGTTATGGATGAGGTAGATCCGTTCCATCGGTGCCAACATGACCTTTGCTGAGATTGTCACCCCCTTCAACATCGACAGGTCCGTGTTTGGGGGGATTTGGGGTGATTTAAGGTGTTTTACGGGTGGTTTAGGGTGTTTTTGAGGTGATTTAGGGTGTTTCTGGGGTCCTTTAGGGAGTTTTGGGGGTGATTTAGGGTGATTTGAGGTGATTTTTGGTGTCATGGTGGGTTATGGATGAGGTAGATCCGTTCTGTCGGTGCCAACATGACCTTTGCTGAGATCGTCACCCCCTCCAAAATTGACAGGCATGGGTTTGGGGGGATTTAGGGTGGTTTTGGGGTGATGTGAGGGGATTTGGGGTGTTGTGGTGGGTTATGGATGAGGTAGATCCGTTCTGTCGGTGCCAACATGACCTTCACTGAGATTGTCACCCCCTTCAACATCGACTGGTCCGCGTTTGGGGTGTTTCGGGGTGATTTAGGGTTTTTTTGGGGTGATATAGGTTTTTTTGGGGGCGATTTAGGGTGTTTTTGGGGTAAATTGAGGTGATTTGGGGTGTTGTGGTGGGTGATGGATGAGGTAGGTCCATTCCGTCGCTGTTAACATGACCTTTGCCAAGATTGTCACGTTCTTCAACATCAGCAGGTCCGCGTTTGGGGGGATTTGGGGTGGTTTTGGGGTGATTTAGGGTGGTTTTGGGGTGATTTGAGGTTGTTTGAGGTGGTTTTGGGGTGTTCTGGGGTGATTTGGGGGTATTATGTTGGCTTATGGATAAGGTAGATCCATTCCATCACCGCCAACGTGACCTTTGCTGAGATCGTCACCCCCTTCAACATTGACAGGTCCGGATTTGGGGTGCTTTAGGGTATTTTGGGGGTGATTTAGGGTGTTTTTAGGGTGATTTGAGGTGTTATGGTGGGTGGTGGATGAGTTAGATCCATTCCCACATTGGGGGTGTTATGGAGGAGGTGAATCCCCTTCACTGCTGTCAACGTGACTTTTGCCAAGACCATCGCCCCCTTCAGCATGGACAGGTTGGGCTTTAGAGGCTGTTTTGGGGTGATTTAGGGTGGTTTTGAGGAGTTTTAGGGTGATTTTAGTGGGTTTTTTTGTGACTTGGTGTGGTTTGAGGTGTCTTAGGCTGGTTTTGGGGGGTTATGGATGAGGTGAACCCACTCCATTGCTGTCAACGTGACATTAGCCAAGACTGTCACTGCCTTCAGCAGTGATAAGTTGGGCTTTAGAGGGTGATTTGGAGTGATTTAGGGTGTTTTTTGGTTGTTTTGGGGTGTTTTGGGGGTGATTTGAGGTGCTTTAGGCTGGTTTTGGCGTAAATTACGGTGTTTTTGTGGTTTAGCGTGTTTTGGGGATGATTTGAGGTGGTTTAGGGTAGTTTTGGGGGTGATCTGAGGTGGTTTAGGGTGTTTTTTGGTTGTTTTGGGGTGATTTTTGGGGTGTTTTGGGGATGGTTTGAGGTGGTTTAGGGTGTTTTTGGGGTGATCTGAGGTGCTTTAGGGTGTTTTGGGGATGATTTGAGGTGGTTTAGGCTGTTTTGGGGGTGATCTGAGGTGGTTTAGGCTGTTTTGGGGGTGATCTGAGGTGGTTTAGGGTGTTTTTTGGTTGTTTCGGGGTGATTTTTGGGGTGTTTTGGGGATGGTTTGAGGTGCTTTAGGGTGTTTTGGGGATGATTTGAGGTGGTTTAGGGTGTTTTTTGGGGTGATCTGAGGTGGTTTGAGGGTGTTTTGGGGATGATTTGAGGTGGTTTAGGGTGGTTTTGGGTTTGATCTGAGGTGGTTTAGGTTGTTTTGGGGGCGATCTGAGGTGGTTTAGGCTGTTTTTTGGTTGTTTTGGGGTGATTTTTGGGGTGTTTGGGGGATGGTTTGAGGTGGTTTAGGGTGTTTTGGGGGTGATCTGAGGTGCTTTAGGGTGTTTTGGGGATGATTTGAGGTGGTTTAGGGTGTTTTTGGGGGTGATCTGAGGTGGTTTAGGTTGTTTGGGGGTTATCTGATGTGGTTTAGGGTGTTTTGGGGGTGATCTGAGGTGGTTTAGGATGTTTTTGGGGGTGATCTGAGGTGGTTTAGGGTGTTTTGGGGGTGATCTGAGGTGGTTTAGGGTGTTTGGGGGATGGTTTGATGTGGTTTAGGGTGTTTTTGGGGTGATCTGAGGTGGTTTAGGGTA
>NW_027069351.1:0-39804 GCF_037157495.1 Lathamus discolor | reverse complement strand
TCTATAGAGACCCTATAGAAACCCTAGAGAGACACTAGAGACCCTATAGAGACCCTAGGGACCCTATAGAGACCCTATAGAGACCCTAGGGACCCTATAGAGACCCTATAGAGACACTAGAGACCCTATAGAGATAGTATAGAGACCCTAGAGACCCTATAGATACCCTAGGGAACCTATAGAGACCCTAGGAACTCTATAGAGACGCTATAGAGACCCTAGGGACCCTATAGAGACCCTATAGAGACCCTAGAGACCCTATAGAGACCCTATAGAGACCCTAGGAACCCTATAGAGACCGTATAGAGACCCAAGAGACCCTATAGAGACCCTATAGAGACCCTAGGGACCCTATAGAGACCCTATAGAGACCCTAGAGACCCTATAGAGACCCTATAGAGACCCTAGGGACCCTATAGAGACCCTATAGAGACCCTAGAAACCCTATAGAGACCCTATAGAGACCCTAGGGACCCTATACAGACCCTATCGAGACTCTAGAGACCCTATAGAGACCGTATAGAGACCCTAGAGACCCTATAGAGACCCTAGAGAGACCCTAGAGACCCTATAGAGACCCTAGGGAACCTATAGAGACCCTAGGAACCCTATAGAGACGCTATAGAGACCCTAGGGACCCTATAGAGACCCTATAGAGACCCTAGAGACCCTATAGAGACCCTATAGAGACCCTAGGAACCCTATAGAGACAGTATAGAGACCCAAGAGACCCTATAGAGACCCTATAGAGACCCTAGAGACCCTATAGAGACACTAGGGAGACCCTAGAGACCCTATAGAGACCCTATAGAGACCCTAGAGACCCTATAGAGACCCTAGAGACCCTATAGAGACCCTAGAGAGACCCTAGAGACCCTATAGAGACCCTAGGGACCCTATAGAGACCCTATAGAGACCCTAGAGACCGTATAGAGACCCTAGAGACCCTATAGAGACCCTATAGAGACCCTAGAGACCCTATAGAGACCCTATATAGACCCTAAAGACCGTATAGAGACCCTATAGAGACCCTAGGGACCCTATAGAGACCCTATAGAGACCCTAGAGACCCTATAGAGACCCTATAGAGACCCTATAGAGACCCTAGGGACACTATAGAGACCCTATAGAGACCCTAGAGACCCTATAGAGACCCTAGAGAGACCCTAGAGACCCTATAGAGACCCCAGAGAGACCCTAGAGACCCTATAGAGACCCTAGGGACACTATAGAGACCCTATAGAGACCCTAGAGACCCTATAGAGACCCCAGAGAGACCCTAGAGACCCTATAGAGACCCTAGGGACCATATAGAGACCCTAGGAACCCTATAGAGACCCTATAGAGACCCTAGGGACCGTATAGAGACCCTAGAGAGACCCTAGAGACCCTATAGAGACCCTATAGAGACCCTAGGGAGACCCTAGAGACCCTATAGAGACCCTATAGAGACCCTAGAGACCCTATAGAGACCCTAGAGACCCTATAGAGACCCTAGAGAGACCCTAGAGACCCTATAGAGACCCTAGGGACCCTATAGAGACCCTATAGAGACCCTAGAGACCGTATAGAGACCCTAGAGACCCTATAGAGACCCTATAGAGACCCTAGAGACCCTATAGAGACCCTATATAGACCCTAGAGACCGTATAGAGACCCTATAGAGACCCTAGGGACCCTATAGAGACCCTATAGAGACCCTAGAGACCCTATATGAGACCCTATAGAGACCCTATAGAGACCCTAGGGACCCTATAGAGACCCTATAGAGACCCTAGAGACCCTATAGAGACCCTAGAGAGACCCTAGAGACCCTATAGAGACCCCAGAGAGACCCTAGAGACCCTATAGAGACCCTAGGGACCCTATAGAGACCCTAGGAACCCTATAGAGACCCTATAGAGACCCTAGGGACCGTATAGAGACCCTAGAGAGACCCTAGAGACCCTATAGAGACCCTATAGATACCCTAGGAACCGTATAGAGACCGTATAGAGACCCTAGAGACCCTATAGAGACCCTATAGAGACCCTAGAGACCCTATAGAGACCCTAGGCACCCTATAGAGACCCTAGGAATCCTATAGAGACCTTATAGAGACCCTAGGGACCCTATAGAGACCCTATAGAGACACTACAGACACTATAGAGACCCTATAGAGACCCTAGAGACCCTATAGAGACCCTAGGGAACCTATAGAGACCCTAGGAACCCTATAGAGACCCTATAGAGACACTAGGGACCCTATAGAGACCCTATAGAGACCCTAGAGACCCTATAGAGACCCTAGAGAGACCCTATAGAGACCCTAGAGAGACCCTAGAGAGACCCTAGAGAGACCCTAGAGACCCTATAAAGACTCCTAGGGACCCCATAGAGACCCTAGGAACCCTATAGAGACCCTATAGAGACCCTAGGGACCCTATAGAGACCCTATAGAGACACTAGAGACCCTATAGAGACCCTAGAGAGACCCTAGAGACCCTATAGAGACCCTAGAGAGAAACTAGAGACCCTATAGAGACCCTAGGGACCCTATAGAGACCCTAGGATCCGTATAGACACCCTATAGAGACCCTAGGGACCCTATAGAGACCCTACAGACACTATAGAGACCCTAGGAACCCTATAGAGACCGTATAGAGACCCTAGAGACCCTATAGAGACCCTAGAGACCCTATAGAGACCCTATAGAGACCCTATAGAGACCCTAGAGACCCTATAGAGACCCTAGAGATACCGTAGAGACCCTATAGAGACCCTAGAGAGACACTAGAGACCCTATAGAGACCCTAGGGACCCTATAGAGACCCTATAGAGACCCTAGAGACCCTATAGAGACCCTAGAGAGACCCTAGGAACCCTATACAGACCGTATAGAGACCCTAGAGACCCTATAGAGACCCTATAGAGACCCTAGAAGCCCTATAGAGACCCTAGAGACCCTATAGAGACCCTAGAGAGACCCTAGAGACCCTATAGAGACCCTAGGATCCGTATAGACACCCTATAGAGACCCTAGGGACCCTATAGAGACCCTATAGAGACCCTAGAGACCCTATAGAGACCCTACAGAGACCCTAGAGACCCTATAGAGACCCTAGGGAACCTATAGAGACCCTAGGAACCCTATAGAGACGCTATAGAGACCCTAGGGACCCTATAGAGACCCTATAGAGACCCTAGAGACCCTATAGAGACCCTATAGAGACCCTAGGAACCCTATAGAGACAGTATAGAGACCCAAGAGACCCTATAGAGACCCTATAGAGACCCTAGAGACCCTATAGAGACCCTAGGGAGACCCTAGAGACCCTATAGAGACCCTATAGAGACCCTAGAGACCCTATAGAGACCCTAGAGACCCTAGAGAGACCCTAGAGAGACCCTAGAGACCCTATAGAGACCCTAGGGACCCTATAGAGACCCTATAGAGACCCTAGAGACCGTATAGAGACCCTAGAGACCCTATAGAGTCCCTATAGAGACCCTAGAGACCCTATAGAGACCCTATATAGACCCTAGAGACCGTATAGAGACCCTATAGAGACCCTAGGGACCCTATAGAGACCCTATAGAGACCCTAGAGAGACCCTATAGAGACCCTAGAGACCCTAGAGAGACCCTATAGAGACCCTAGAGACCCTATAGAGACCCTAGAGACCCTATAGAGACCCTAGAGAGACCCTAGAGACCCTATAGAGACCCTAGGGACCCTATAGAGACCCTATAGAGACCCTAGAGACCCTATAGAGACCCTATAGAGACCCTATAGAGACCCTAGGGACCCTATAGAGACCCTATAGAGACCCTAGAGACCCTATAGAGACCCTAGAGAGACCCTAGAGACCCTATAGAGACCCCAGAGAGACCCTAGAGACCCTATAGAGACCCTAGGGACCCTATAGAGACCCTAGGAACCCTATAGAGACCCTATAGAGACCCTAGGGACCGTATAGAGACCGTATAGAGACCCTAGAGACCCTATAGAGACCCTATAGAGACCCTAGGGAGACCCTAGAGACCCGATAGAGACCCTATAGAGACCCTAGAGACCCTATAGAGACCCTAGAGACCCTATAGAGACCCTAGAGAGACCCTAGAGACCCTATAGAGACCCTAGGGACCCTATAGAGACCCTATAGAGACCCTAGAGACCGTATAGAGACCCTAGAGACCCTATAGAGACCCTATAGAGACCCTAGAGACCCTATAGAGACCCTATATAGACACTAGAGACCGTATAGAGACCCTATAGAGACCCTAGGGACCCTATAGAGACCCTATAGAGACCCTAGAGACCTATAGAGACCCTATAGAGACCCTATAGAGACCCTAGGGACCCTATAGAGACCCTATAGAGACCCTAGAGACCCTAGAGAGACCCTAGAGAGAACCTAGAGACCCTATAGAGACCCCAGAGAGACCCTAGAGACCCTATAGAGACCCTAGGGACCCTATAGAGACCCTAGGAACCCTATAGAGACACTATAGAGACCCTAGGGACCGTATAGAGACCCTAGAGAGACCCTAGAGACCCTATAGAGACCCTATAGATACCCTAGGAACCCTATAGAGACCGTATAGAGACCCTAGAGACCCTATAGAGACTCTATAGAGACCCTAGAGACCCTATAGAGACCCTAGGGACCCTATAGAGACACTAGGAACCCTATAGAGACCTTATAGAGACCCTAGGGACCCTATAGAGACCCTATAGAGACACTACAGACCCTATAGAGACCCTATAGAGACCCTAGAGACCCTATAGAGACCCTAGGGAACCTATAGAGACCCTAGGAACCCTATAGAGACCCTATAGAGACACTAGGGACCCTATAGAGACCCTATAGAGACCCTAGAGACCCTATAGAGACCCTATAGAGACCCTAGAGAGACCCTAGAGAGACCCTAGAGAGACCCTAGAGAGACCCTAGAGACCCTATAGAGACTCTAGGGACCCCATAGAGACCCTAGGAACCCTATAGAGACCCTATAGAGACCCTAGGGACCCTATAGAGACCCTATAGAGACACTAGAGACCCTATAGAGACCCTAGAGAGACCCTAGAGACCCTATAGAGACCCTAGAGAGACCCTAGAGACCCTATAGAGACCCTAGGGACCCTATAGAGACCCTAGGATCCGTATAGACACCCTATAGAGACCCTAGGGACCCTATAGAGACCCTATAGAGACCCTACAGACACTATAGAGACCCTAGGAACCCTATAGAGACCGTATAGAGACCCTAGAGACCCTATAGAGACCCTAGAGACCCTATAGAGACCCTATAGAGACCCTATAGAGACCCTAGAGACCCTATAGAGACCCTAGAGATACAGTAGAGACCCTATAGAGACCCTAGAGAGACACTAGAGACCCTATAGAGACCCTAGGGACCCTATAGAGACCCTATAGAGACCCTAGAGACCCTATAGAGACCCTAGAGAGACCCTAGGAACCCTATACAGACCGTATAGAGACCCTAGAGACCCTATAGAGACCCTAGAGAGACCCTAGAAGCCCTATAGAGACCCTAGAGACCCTATAGAGAACCTAGAGAGACCCTAGAGACCCTATAGAGACCCTAGGATCCGTATAGACACCCTATAGAGACCCTAGGGACCCTATAGAGACCCTATAGAGACCCTAGAGACCCTATAGAGACCCTAGGATCCGTATAGACACCCTATAGAGACCCTAGGGACCCTATAGAGACCCTATAGAGACCCTAGAGTCCCTATAGAGACCCTATAGAGACCCTAGAGAGACCCTAGAGAGACCCTAGGAACCCTATAGAGACCCTAGAGAGACCCTAGAGACCCTATAGAGACCCTATAGAGACACTAGAAGCCCTATAGAGACCCTAGAGAGACCCTAGAGACCCTATAGAGACCCTAGGAACCCTATAGAGACCCTAGGAACCCTATAGAGACCCTACAGAGACCCTAGGGACCCTATAGAGACCCTATAGAGACCCTATAGAGACCCTAGAGACGCTATAGAGACCCTAGAGACCCTATAGAAACCCTAGAGAGACCCTAGAGACCCTATAGAGACCCTAGGGACCCTATAGAGACCCTATAGAGACACTAGAGACCCTATAGAGATCGTATAGAGACCCTAGAGACCCTATAGAGACCCTAGGCAACCTATAGAGACCCTAGGAACCCTATAGAGACGCTATAGAGACCCTAGGGACCCTATAGAGACCCTACAGAGACCCTAGAGACCCTATAGAGACCCTATAGAGACCCTAGGAACCCTATAGAGACCGTATAGAGACCCAAGAGACCCTATAGAGACCCTATAGAGACCCTAGAGACCCTATAGAGACCCTAGGGAGACCCTAGAGACCCTATAGAGACCCTATAGAGACCCTAGAGACCCTATAGAGACTCTAGGGACCCTATAGAGACCATAGGAACCCTATAGAGACCCTATAGAGACCCTAGGGACCCTATAGAGACCCTATAGAGACACTAGTGACCCTATAGAGGCCCTTGAGAGACCCTAGAGACCCTATAGAGACCCTAGAGACCCTATAGAGACACCCTAGAGACCCTATAGAGACCCTAGGGACCCTATAGAGACCCTATAGAGACCCTAGAGACCGTATAGAGACCCTAGAGACCCTATAGAGACCCTATAGAGACACTAGGGACCCTATAGAGACCCTATAGAGACCCTAGAGACCCTATAGAGACCCTAGAGAGACCCTAGAGACCCTATAGAGACCCTAGAGAGACCCTAGAGACCCTATAGAGACCCTAGGGACCCTATAGAGACCCTAGGAATCCTATAGAGAACCTATAGAGACCCTAGGGACCCTATAGAGACCCTATAGAGACCCTAGAGACCCTATAGAGACCCTAGAGAGACCCTAGAGACCCTATAGAGACCCTAGGGACCCTATAGAGACCCTAGAGAGACCCTAGAGACCCTATAGAGACCCTATAGAGACCCTATAGAGACCCTAGGGACCCTATAGAGACCCTATAGAGACCCTAGAGACCCTATAGAGACCCTAGAGAGACCCTAGAGACCCTATAGAGACACCAGAGAGACCCTAGAGACCCTATAGAGACCCTAGGGACCCTATAGAGACCCTAGGAACCCTATAGAGACCCTATAGAGACCCTAGGGACCGTATAGAGACCCTAGAGAGACCCTAGAGACCCTATAGAGACCCTATAGAGACCCTAGGGAGACCCTAGAGACCCTATAGAGACCCTATAGAGACCCTAGAGACCCTATAGAGACCCTAGAGACCCTATAGAGACCCTAGAGAGACCCTAGAGACCCTATAGAGACCCTAGGGACCCTATAGAGACCCTATAGAGACCCTAGAGACCGTATAGAGACCCTAGAGACCCTATAGAGACCCTATAGAGACCCTAGAGACCCTATAGAGACCCTATATAGACACTAGAGACCGTATAGAGACCCTATAGAGACCCTAGGGACCCTATAGAGACCCTATAGAGACCCTAGAGACCCTATAGAGACCCTATAGAGACCCTATAGAGACCCTAGGGACCCTATAGAGACCCTATAGAGACCCTAGAGACCCTAGAGAGACCCTAGAGAGACCCTAGAGACCCTATAGAGACCCCAGAGAGACCCTAGAGACCCTATAGAGACCCTAGGGACCCTATAGAGACCCTAGGAACCCTATAGAGACCCTATAGAGACCCTAGGGACCGTATAGAGACCCTAGAGAGACCCTAGAGACCCTATAGAGACCCTATAGAGACCCTAGAGACCCTATAGAGACCCTAGGGACCCTATAGAGACACTAGGAACCCTATAGAGACCTTATAGAGACCCTAGGGACCCTATAGAGACCCTATAGAGACACTACAGACCCTATAGAGACCCTATAGAGACCCTAGAGACCCTATAGAGACCCTAGGGAACCTATAGAGACCCTAGGAACCCTATAGAGACCCTATAGAGACACTAGGGACCCTATAGAGACCCTATAGAGACCCTAGAGACCCTATAGAGACCCTATAGAGACCCTATAGAGACCCTAGAGAGACCCTAGAGAGACCCTAGAGAGACCCTAGAGACCCTATAGAGACTCTAGGGACCCCATAGAGACCCTAGGAACCCTATAGAGACCCTATAGAGACCCTAGGGACCCTATAGAGACCCTATAGAGACACTAGAGACCCTATAGAGACCCTAGAGAGACCCTAGAGACCCTATAGAGACCCTAGGGACCCTATAGAGACCCTAGGATAGGTATAGACACCCTATAGAGACCCTAGGGACCCTATAGAGACCCTATAGAGAACCTACAGACACTATAGAGACCCTAGGAACCCTATAGAGACCGTATAGAGACCCTAGAGACCCTATAGAGACCCTAGACCCTATAGAGACCCTATAGAGACCCTATAGAGACCCTAGAGACCCTATAGAGACCCTAGAGATACCGTAGAGACCCTATAGAGACCCTAGAGAGACACTAGAGACCCTATAGAGACCCTAGGGACCCTATAGAGACCCTATAGAGACCCTAGAGACCCTATAGAGACCCTAGAGAGACCCTAGGAACCCTATACAGACCGTATAGAGACCCTAGAGACCCTATAGAGACCCTATAGAGACCCTAGAAGCCCTATAGAGACCCTAGAGACCCTATAGAGAACCTAGAGAGACCCTAGAGACCCTATAGAGACCCTAGGATCCGTATAGACACCCTATAGAGACCCTAGGGACCCTATAGAGACCCTATAGAGACTCTAGAGACCCTATAGAGACCCTAGGATCCCTATAGACACCCTATAGAGACCCTAGGGACCCTATAGAGACCCTATAGAGACCCTAGAGTCCCTATAGAGACCCTATAGAGACCCTAGAGAGACCCTAGAGAGACCCTAGGAACCCTATAGAGACCCTAGGGACCCTATAGAGACCCTACAGAGACCCTAGAGACCCTATAGAGACCCTATAGAGACCCTAGGAACCCTATAGAGACCGTATAGAGACACTAGGGACCGTATAGAGACCGTATAGAGACCCTAGAGACCCTATAGAGACCCTATAGAGACCCTAGGGAGACCCTAGAGACCCGATAGAGACCCTATAGAGACCCTAGAGACCCTATAGAGACCCTAGAGACCCTATAGAGACCCTAGAGAGACCCTAGAGACCCTATAGAGACCCTAGGGACCCTATAGAGACCCTATAGAGACCCTAGAGACCGTATAGAGACCCTAGAGACCCTATAGAGACCCTATAGAGACCCTAGAGACCCTATAGAGACCCTATATAGACACTAGAGACCGTATAGAGACCCTATAGAGACCCTAGGGACCCTATAGAGACCCTATAGAGACCCTAGAGACCCTATAGAGACCCTATAGAGACCCTATAGAGACCCTAGGGACCCTATAGAGACCCTATAGAGACCCTAGAGACCCTAGAGAGACCCTAGAGAGACCCTAGAGACCCTATAGAGACCCCAGAGAGACCCTAGAGACCCTATAGAGACCCTAGGACCCTATAGAGACCCTAGGAACCCTATAGAGACCCTATAGAGACCCTAGGGGACCCGTATAGAGACCCTAGAGAGACCCTAGAGACCCTATAGAGACCCTATAGAGACCCTAGAGACCCTATAGAGACCCTAGGGACCCTATAGAGACACTAGGAACCCTATAGAGACCTTATAGAGACCCTAGGGACCCTATAGAGACCCTATAGAGACACTACAGACCCTATAGAGACCCCTATAGAGACCCTAGAGACCCTATAGAGACCCTAGGGAACCTATAGAGACCCTAGGAACCCTATAGAGACCCTATAGAGACACTAGGGACCCTATAGAGACCCTATAGAGACCCTAGAGACCCTATAGAGACCCTATAGAGACCCTATAGAGACCCTAGAGAGACCCTAGAGAGACCCTAGAGAGACCCTAGAGACCCTATAGAGACTCTAGGGACCCCATAGAGACCCTAGGAACCCTATAGAGACCCTATAGAGACCCTAGGGACCCTATAGAGACCCTATAGAGACACTAGAGACCCTATAGAGACCCTAGAGAGACCCTAGAGACCCTATAGAGACCCTAGAGAGACCCTAGAGACCCTATAGAGACCCTAGGGACCCTATAGAGACCCTAGGATAGGTATAGACACCCTATAGAGACCCTAGGGACCCTATAGAGACCCTATAGAGAACCTACAGACACTATAGAGACCCTAGGAACCCTATAGAGACCGTATAGAGACCCTAGAGACCCTATAGAGACCCTAGAGACCCTATAGAGACCCTATAGAGACCCTATAGAGACCCTAGAGACCCTATAGAGACCCTAGAGATACCGTAGAGACCCTATAGAGACCCTAGAGAGACACTAGAGACCCTATAGAGACCCTAGGGACCCTATAGAGACCCTATAGAGACCCTAGAGACCCTATAGAGACCCTAGAGAGACCCTAGGAACCCTATACAGACCGTATAGAGACCCTAGAGACCCTATAGAGACCCTATAGAGACCCTAGAAGCCCTATAGAGACCCTAGAGACCCTATAGAGAACCTAGAGAGACCCTAGAGACCCTATAGAGACCCTAGGATCCGTATAGACACCCTATAGAGACCCTAGGGACCCTATAGAGACCCTATAGAGACTCTAGAGACCCTATAGAGACCCTAGGATCCCTATAGACACCCTATAGAGACCCTAGGGACCCTATAGAGACCCTATAGAGACCCTAGAGTCCCTATAGAGACCCTATAGAGACCCTAGAGAGACCCTAGAGAGACCCTAGGAACCCTATAGAGACCCTAGGGACCCTATAGAGACCCTACAGAGACCCTAGAGACCCTATAGAGACCCTATAGAGACCCTAGGAACCCTATAGAGACCGTATAGAGACCCAAGAGACCCTATAGAGACCCTATAGAGACCCTAGAGACCCTATAGAGACCCTAGGGAGACCCTAGAGACCCTATAGAGACCCTATAGAGACCCTAGAGACCCTATAGAGACTCTAGGGACCCTATAGAGACCATAGGAACCCTATAGAGACCCTATAGAGACCCTAGGGACCCTATAGAGACCCTATAGAGACACTAGTGACCCTATAGAGACCCTAGAGAGACCCTAGAGACCCTATAGAGACACCCTAGAGACCCTATAGAGACCCTAGGGACCCTATAGAGACCCTATAGAGACCCTAGAGACCGTATAGAGACCCTAGAGACCCTATAGAGACCCTATAGAGACCCTAGAGACCCTATAGAGACCCTATATAGACCCTAGAGACCGTATAGAGACCCTATAGAGACCCTAGGGACCCTATAGAGACCCTATAGAGACCCTAGAGACCCTATAGAGACCCTATAGAGACCCTATAGAGACCCTAGGGACCCTATAGAGACCCTATAGAGACCCTAGAGACCCTATAGAGACCCTAGAGAGACCCTAGAGACCCTATAGAGACCCTAGAGAGACCCTAGAGACCCTATAGAGACCCTAGGGACCCTATAGAGACCCTAGGAATCCTATAGAGAACCTATAGAGACCCTAGGGACCCTATAGAGACCCTATAGAGACCCTAGAGACCCTAGAGAGACCCTAGAGAGACCCTAGAGACCCTATAGAGACCCTAGGGACCCTATAGAGACCCTAGAGAGACCCTAGAGACCCTATAGAGACCCTAGGGACCCTATAGAGAGCCTATAGAGACCCTAGAGACCCTATAGAGATCCTAGGAACCCTATAGAGACCGTATAGAGACCGTAGAGACCCTATAGAGACCCTATAGAGACCCTAGAGACCCTATAGAGACCCTAGAGATACCCTAGAGACCCTATAGAGACACTAGAGAGACACTAGAGACCCTATAGAGACCCTAGGGACCCTATAGAGACCCTAGAGAGACCCTAGAGACCCTATAGATACCCTAGAGAGACCCTAGGAACCCTATAGAGACCGTATAGAGACCCTAGAGACCCTATAGAGACCCTATAGAGACCCTAGAAGCCCTATAGAGACCCTAGAGAGACCCTAGAGACCCTAGAGAGACCCTAGAGAGACCCTAGAGACCCTATAGAGACCCTAGGGACCCTATAGAGCCCCTAGGAACCCTATAGAGACCCTATAGAGACCCTAGGGACCATATAGAGACCCTATAGAGACCCTATAGAGACCCTAGAGACCCTATAGAGACCCTAGAGAGACCCTAGAGACCCTATAGAAACCCTAGAGAGACCCTAGAGACCCTATAGAGACCCTAGGGACCCTATAGAGATCCTATAGAGACACTAGAGACCCTATAGAGATCGTATAGAGACCCTAGAGACCCTATAGAGACCCTAGGGAACCTATAGAGACCCTAGGAACCCTATGGAGACCCTATAGAGACCCTAGGGACACTATAGAGACCCTATAGAGACCCTAGAGACCCTATAGAGACCCTATAGAGACCCTAGGGACCCTATAGAGACTCTAGGGAACCTATAGAGACCCTAGGAACCCTATAGAGACGCTATAGAGACCCTAGGGACCCTATAGAGACCCTAGAGAGACCCTAGAGACCCTATAGAGACCCTATAGAGACCCTAAGAACCCTATAGAGACCGTATAGAGACCCAAGAGACCCTATAGAGACCCTATAGAGACCCTAGAGACCCTATAGAGACCCTAGAGAGACCCTAGAGACCCTATAGAGACCCTATAGAGACACTAGAAGCCCTATAGAGACCCTAGAGAGACCCTAGAGACCCTATAGAGACCCTAGAGAGACCCTAGAGACCCTATAGAGACCCTAGGGACCCTATAGAGACCCTAGGAACCCTATAGAGACCCTATAGGGAACCTAGGGACCCTATAGAGACCCTATAGAGACCCTATAGAGACCCTACAGACCCTATAGAGACCCTAGAGACCCTATAGAAACCCTAGAGAAACCCCAGAGACCCTATAGAGACCCTAGAGACCCTATAGAGACCCTATAGAGACCCTAGGGACCCTATAGAGACCCTATAGAGACACTAGAGACCCTATAGAGATCGTATAGAGACCCTAGAGACCCTATAGAGACCCTAGGGAACCTATAGAGACCCTAGGAACCCTATAGAGACGCTATAGAGACCCTAGGGACCCTATAGAGACCCTATAGAGACCCTCGAGACCCTATAGAGACCCTATAGAGACCCTATAGAGACCCTAGGAACCCTATAGAGACCGTATAGAGACCCAAGAGACCCTATAGAGACCCTATAGAGACCCTAGAGACCCTATAGAGACACTAGGGAGACCCTAGAGACCCTATAGAGACCCTATAGAGACCCTAGAGACCCTATAGAGACTCTAGGGACCCTATAGAGACCATAGGAACCCTATAGAGACCCTAGAGAGACCCTAGATACCCTATAGAGACACTAGGGACCCTATAGAGACCCTATAGAGACCCTAGAGACCGTATAGAGACCCTAGAGACCGTATAGAGACCCCATAGAGACCCTAGAGACCCTATAGAGACCCTATATAGACCCTAGAGACCGTATAGAGACCCTATAGAGACCCTAGGGACCCTATAGAGACCCTATAGAGACCCTAGAGACCCTATAGAGACCTATAGAGACCCTATAGAGACAGTAGGGACCCTATAGAAACCCTATAGAGACCCTAGAGACCCTATAGAGACCCTAGAGAGACCCTTGAGACCCTATAGCCACCCTAGAGAGACACTAGAGACCCTATAGAGACCCTAGGGACCCTATAGAGACCCTAGGAACCCTATAGAGACCCTATAGAGACCCTAGGGACCCTATAGAGACCCTATAGAGACCCTAGGGACCCTATAGAGAGCCTATAGAGACCCTAGAGACCCTATAGAGACCCTAGGAACCCTATAGAGACCGTATAGAGACCGTAGAGACCCTATAGAGACCCTATAGAGACCCTACAGACCTTATAGAGACCCTATAGAGACCCTAGAGACCCTATAGAGACACTAGGGAGACCCTAGAGACCCTATAGAGACACTAGAGAGACCCTAGAGACCCTATAGATACCCTAGAGAGAGCCTAGGAACCCTATAGAGACCGTATAGAGACCCTAGAGACCCTATAGAGACCCTATAGAGACCCTAGAAGCCATATAGAGACCCTAGAGAGAACCTAGAGACCCTATAGAGACCCTAGGGACCCTATAGAGACCCTAGGAACCCTATAGAGACCCTATAGAGACCCTAGGGACCCTATAGACACCCTATAGAGACACTAGAGACCCTATAGAGACCCTAGGGACACTATAGAGACCCTAGAGAGACCCTAGAGACCCTATAGAGACCCTAGGGACACTATAGAGACCATATAGAGACCCTAGGGACCCTATAGAGACCCTATAGAGACACTAGAGACCCTATAGAGATCGTATAGAGACCCTAGAGAGACCCTAGAGACCCTATAGAGACCCTAGAGAGACCCTAGAGACCCTATAGAGACCGCACAGAGACCCTAGAGACCCTATAGAGACCCTAGGGACCCTATAGAGACCCTAGGAACCCTATAGAGACCCTATAGAGACCCTAGGGACCGTATAGAGACCCTAGAGAGACCCTAGAGACCCTATAGAGACCCTATAGATACCCTAGGAACCCTATAGAGACCGTATAGAGACCCTAGAGACCCTATAGAGACCCTAGAGAGACCCTAGAGAGACCCTAGAGACCCTAGAGAGACCCTAGAGAGACCCTAGAGACCCTATAGAGACCCTAGGGACCCTATAGAGACCCTAGGAACCCTATAGAGACCTTATAGAGACCCTAGGGACCCTATAGAGACCCTATAGAGACACTACAGACCCTATAGAGACCCTATAGAGACCCTATAGACACTATGGAGACCCTAGGGAACCTATAGAGACCCTAGGAACCCTATAGAGACCCTATAGAGACACTAGGGACCCTATAGAGACCCTATAGAGACCCTAGAGACCCTATAGAGACCCTATAGAGACCCTAGAGAGACCCTACAGAGACCCTAGAGAGACCCTAGAGAGACCCTAGAGACCCTATAGAGACTCTAGGGACCCTATAGAGACCCTAGGAACCCTATAGAGACCCTATAGAGACGTTAGGGACCCTATAGAGACCCTATAGAGACACTAGAGACCCTATAGAGACCCTATAGAGACCCTAGAGACCCTATAGAGACCCTAGAGAGACCCTAGAGACCCTATAGAGACCCTAGGGACCCTATAGAGACCCTAGGATCCGTATAGACACCCTATAGAGACCCTAGGGACCCTATAGAGACCCTATAGAGACCCTACAGACCCTATAGAGACCCTAGGAACCCTATAGAGACCGTATAGAGACCCTAGAGACCCTATAGATACCCTATAGACCCTATAGAGACCTTATAGAGACCCTATAGAGACCCTAGAGACCCTATAGAGACCCTAGAGAGACCCTAGAGACCCTATAGAGACCCTAGAGAGACACTAGAGACCCTATAGAGACCCTAGGGACCCTATAGAGACCCTATAGAGACCCTAGAGTCCCTATAGAGACCCTAGAGAGACCCTAGGAACCCTATACAGACCGTATAGAGACCCTAGAGACCCTATAGAGACCCTATAGAGACCCTAGAAGCCCTATAGAGACCCTAGAGAGACCCTAGAGACCCTATAGAGACACTAGAGAGACCCTAGAGACCCTATAGAGACCCTAGGATCCGTATAGACACCCTATAGAGACCTTAGGGACCCTATAGAGACCCTATAGAGACCCTAGAGACCCTATAGAGACCCTAGGATCCATATAGACACCCTATAGAGACCCTAGGGACCCTATAGAGACCCTATAGAGACTTTAGAGACCCTATAGAGACCCTAAAGAGACCCTAGAGAGACCCTAGAGAGACCCTAGGAACCCTATAGAGACCCTAGAGAGACCCTAGAGACCCTATAGAGACCCTATAGAGACACTAGAAGCCCTATAGAGACCCTAGAGAGACACTAGAGACCCTATAGAGACCCTAGAGAGACCCTAGAGACCCTATAGAGACCCTAGGGACCCTATAGAGACCCTAGGAACCCTATAGAGACCCTATAGAGACCCTAGGGACCCTATAGAGACCCTATAGAGACCCTATAGAGACCCTAGAGACCCTATAGAGACCCTAGAGACCCTATAGAAACCCTAGAGAGACCCTAGAGACCCTATAGAGACCCTAGGGACCCTATAGAGACCCTATAGAGACCCTAGGGACCCTATAGAGACCCTATAGAGACACTAGGGACCCTATAGAGACCCTATAGAGACCCTAGAGACCCTATAGAGACCCTATAGAGACCCTAGGAACCCTATAGAGACCGTATAGAGACCCAAGAGACCCTATAGAGACCCTATAGAGACCCTAGAGACCCTATAGAGACCCTAGGGAGACCCTAGAGACCCTATAGAGACCCTATAGAGACCCTAGAGACCCTATAGAGATCCTAGAGACCCTATAGAGACACCCTAGAGACCCTATAGAGACCCTAGGTACCCTATAGAGACCCTATAGAGACCCTAGAGAAGTATAGAGACCCTAGAGACCCTATAGAGACAATATAGAGACCCTAGAGACCCTATAGAGACCCTATAGAGACCCTATAGAGACCCTAGGGACCCTATAGAGACCCTATAGAGACCCTAGAGACCCTATAGAGACCCTAGAGAGACCCTAGAGACCCTATAGAGACCCTAGAGAGACCCTAGAGACCCTATAGAGACCCTAGGGACCCTATAGAGACCCTAGGAACCCTATAGAGACCCTATAGAGACCCTAGAGACCCTATAGAGACCCTAGGGACCCTATAGAGACCCTAGAGAGACCCTAGAGACTTTATAGAGACCCTAGGGACCCTATAGAGAGCCTATAGAGACCCTAGAGACCCTATAGAGATCCTAGGAACCCTATAGAGACCGTATAGACACCGTAGAGACCCTATAGAGACCCTATAGAGACCCTAGAGACCCTATAGAGACCCTAGAGAGACCCTAGAGACCCTATAGAGACACTAGAGAGACCCTAGAGACCCTATAGAGACCCTAGGGACCCTGTAGAGACCCTAGAGAGACCCTAGAGGCCCTATAGATACCCTAGAGAGACCCTAGGAACCCTATAGAGACCGTATAGAGACCTAGAGACCCTATAGAGACCCTATAGAGACCCTAGAAGCCCTATAGAGACCCTAGAGAGACCCTAGAGACCCTATAGAGACCCTAGAGAGACCCTAGAGACCCTATAGAGATCCTAGGGACCCTATAGAGACCCTAGGAACCCTATAGAGACCCTATAGAGACCCTAGGGACCATATAGAGACCCTATAGAGACCCTATAGAGACCCTAGAGACCCTATAGAGACCCTAGAGAGACCCTAGAGACCCTATAGAAACCCTAGAGAGACCCTAGAGACCCTATAGAGACCCTAGGGACCCTATAGAGATCCTATAGAGACACTAGAGACCCTATAGAGATCGTATAGAGACCCTAGAGACACTATAGAGACCCTAGGGAACCTATAGAGACCCTAGGAACCCTATAGAGACCCTATAGAGACCCTAGAGACCCTATAGAGACCCTAGAGACCCTATAGAAACCCTAGAGAGACCCTAGAGACCCTATAGAGACCCTAGGGACCCTATAGAGACCCTATAGAGACCCTAGGGACCCTATAGAGACCCTATAGAGACACTAGAGACCCTATAGAGATCGTATAGAGACCCTTGAGACCCTATAGAGACCCTAGGGAACCTATAGAGACCCTAGGAACCCTATAGAGACGCTATAGAGACCCTAGGGACCCTATAGAGACCCTACAGAGACCCTAGAGACCCTATAGAGACCCTATAGAGACCCTAGGAATCCTATAGAGACCGTATAGAGACACAAGAGACCCTATAGAGACCCTATAGAGACCCTAGAGACCCTATAGAGACCCTGGGGAGACCCTAGAGACCCTATAGAGACCCTAGAGAGACCCTAGAGACCCTATAGAGACTCTAGGGACCCTATAGGGACTATAGGAACCCTATAGAGACCCTATAGAGACCCTAGGGACCCTATGGAGACCCTATAGAGACACTAGAGACCCTATAGAGACCCTAGAGAGACCCTAGAGACCCTATAGAGACCCTAGAGACCCTATAGAGACACCCTAGAGACCCTATAGAGACCCTAGGGACCCTATAGAGACCCTATAGAGACCCTAGAGACCGTATAGAGACCCTAGAGACCCTATAGAGACAATATAGTGACCCTAGAGACCCTATAGAGACCCTATATAGACCCTAGAGACCGTATAGAGACCCTATAGAGACCCTAGGGACCCTATAGAGACCCTATAAAGACCCTAGAGACCCTATAGAGACCCTATAGAGACCCTATAGAGACCCTAGGGACCCTATAGAGACCCTATAGAGACCCTAGAGACCCTATAGAGACCCTATAGAGACCCTAGAGACCCTATAGAGACCCTAGAGAGACCCTAGAGACCCTATAGAGACCCTAGGGACCCTATAGAGACCCTAGAGAGACCCTAGAGACCCTATAGAGACCCTAGGGACCCTATAGAGAGCCTATAGAGACCCTAGAGACCCTATAGAGATCCTAGGAACCCTATAGAGACCGTATAGACACCGTAGAGACCCTATAGAGACCCTATAGAGACCCTAGAGACCCTAGAGAGACCCTAGAGAGACCCTAGAGACCCTATAGAGACACTAGAGAGACCCTAGAGACCCTATAGAGACCCTAGGGACCCTGTAGAGACCCTAGAGAGACCCTAGAGGCCCTATAGATACCCTAGAGAGACCCTAGGAACCCTATAGAGACCGTATAGAGACCCTAGAGACCCTATAGAGACCCTATAGAGACCCTAGAAGCCCTATAGAGACCCTAGAGAGACCCTAGAGACCCTATAGAGACCCTAGAGAGACCCTAGAGACCCTATAGAGATCCTAGGGACCCTATAGAGACCCTAGGAACCCTATAGAGACCCTATAGAGACCCTAGGGACCATATAGAGACCCTATAGAGACCCTATAGAGACCCTAGAGACCCTATAGAGACCCTAGAGAGACCCTAGAGACCCTATAGAAACCCTAGAGAGACCCTAGAGACCCTATAGAGACCCTAGGGACCCTATAGAGATCCTATAGAGACACTAGAGACCCTATAGAGATCGTATAGAGACCCTAGAGACCCTATAGAGACCCTAGGGAACCTATAGATACCCTAGGAACCCTATAGAGACCCTAGAGAGACCCTAGGGACCCTATAGAGACCCTATAGAGACCCTAGGGGACCCTATAGAGACCCTATAGAGACTCAAGAGACACTATAGAGACCGTATAGAGACCCTAGAGAACCTATAGAGACCCTAGAGAGACCCTAGAGACCCTATAGAGACCCTAGGGAACCTATAGAGACCCTAGGAACCCTATAGAGACGCTATAGAGACCCTAGGGACCCTATAGAGACCCTATAGAGACCCTAGAGACCCTATAGAGACCCTATAGAGACCCTAGGAACCCTATAGAGACCGTATAGAGACCCAAGAGACCCTATAGAGACCCTATAGAGACCCTAGAGACCCTATAGAGACCCTAGAGAGACCCAAGAGACCCTATAGAGACCCTATAGAGACCCTAGAGACCCTATAGAGACCCTAGAGAGACCCTAGAGACCCTATAGAGACCCTAGAGAGACCCTAGAGACCCTATAGAGACCCTAGGGACCCTATAGAGACCCTAGGAACCCTATAGAGACCCTATGGAGACCCTAGGGACCCTATAGAGACCCTATAGAGACCCTATAGAGACCCTAGAGACCCTATAGAGACCTAGAGACCCTATAGAAACCCTAGAGAAACCCTAGAGACCCTATAGAGACCCTAGAGACCCTATAGAGACCCTATAGAGACCCTAGGGACCCTATAGAGACCCTATAGAGACCCTAGAGACCCTATAGAGACCCTATAGAGACCCTAGGAACCCTATAGAGACCGTATAGAGACCCAAGAGACACTATAGAGACCCTATAGAGACCCTAGAGACCCTATAGAGACCCTAGGGAGACCCTAGAAACCCTATAGAGACCCTATAGAGACCCTAGAGACCCTATAGAGACTCTAGGGACCCTATAGAGACCATAGGAACCCTATAGAGACCCTATAGAGACCCTAGGGACCCTATAGAGACCCTATAGAGACACTAGAGACCCTATAGAGACCGTATACAGACCCTAGAGACCCTATAGAGACCCTAGAGAGACCCTAGAGACCCTATAGAGACCCTAGAGACACCCTAGAGACCCTATAGAGACCCTAGGGACCCTATAGAGACCCTATAGAGACCCTAGAGACCGTATAGAGACCCTAGAGACCCTTTAGAGACCCCATAGAGACCCTAGAGACCCTATAGAGACCCTATATAGACCCTAGAGACCGTATAGAGACCCTATAGAGACCCTAGGGACCCTATAGAGACCCTATAGAGACCCTAGGGACCCTATAGAGACCCTATAGAGACCCTATAGAGACACTAGGAACCCTATAGAGACCCTATAGAGACCCTAGAGACCCTATAGAGACCCTAGAGAGACCCTAGAGACCCTATAGACACCCTAGAGAGACCCTAGAGACCCTATAGAGACCCTAGGGTCTCTATAGATACCCTAGGAACCCTATAGAGACCATATAGAGACCCTAGGGACCCTATAGAGACCCTATAGAGACCCTAGGGACCCTATAGAGAGCCTATAGAGACCCTAGAGACCCTATAGAGACCCTAGGAACCCTATAGAGACCGTATAGAGACCGTAGAGACCCTATAGAGACCCTATAGAGACCCTATAGAGAACCTAGAGACCCTATAGAGACCCTATAGAGACCCTAGAGACCCTATAGAGACCCTAGGGAGACCCTAGAGACCCTATAGAGACACTAGAGAGACCCTAGAGACCCTATAGATACCCTAGGGACCCTATACAGACCATAGAGAGACCCTAGAGACCCTATAGATACCCTAGAGAGAGCCTAGGAACCCTATAGAGACCGTACAGAGACCCTAGAGACCCTATAGAGACCCTATAGAGACCCTAGAAGCCATATAGAGACCCTAGAGAGAACCTAGAGACCCTATAGAGACCCTAGAGAGAACCTAGAGACCCTATAGAGACCCTAGGGACCCTATAGAGACCCTAGGAACCCTACAGAGACCCTATGGAGACCCTAGGGACCCTATAGACACCCTATAGAGACCCTATAGAGACCCTAGGGACCCTATAGAGACCCTACAGAGACCCTAGAGACCCTATAGAAACCCTAGAGAGACCCTAGAGACCCTATAGAGACCCTAGGGACCCTATAGAGACCCTATAGAGACCCTAGGGACCCTATAGAGACCCTATAGCGACACTAGAGACCCTATAGAGATCGTATAGAGACCCTAGAGACCCTATAGAGACCCTAGGGAACCTATAGAGACCCTAGGAACCCTATAGAGACCGTATAGAGACCCAAGAGACCCTATAGAGACCCTATAGAGACCCTAGAGACCCTATAGAGACCCTAGGGAGACCCTAGAGACCCTATAGAGACCCTATAGAGACCCTAGAGACCCTATAGAGACTCTAGGGACCCAATAGAGACCATAGGAACCCTATAGAGACCCTATAGAGACCCTAGGGACCCTATAGAGACCCTATAGAGACCCTAGAGACCCTATAGAGACCCTATAGAGACCCTAGGAACCCTATAGAGACCGTATAGAGACCCAAGAGACCCTATAGAGACCCTATAGAGACCCTAGAGACCCTATAGAGACCCTAGGGAGACCCTAGAGACCCTATAGAGACCCTATAGAGACCCTAGAGACCCTATAGAGACTCTAGGGACCCAATAGAGACCATAGGAACCCTATAGAGACCCTATAGAGACCCTAGGGACCCTATAGAGACCCTATAGAGACACTAGAGACCCTATAGAGACCCTATAGAGACCCTAGAGACCCTATAGAGACCCTAGAGAGACCCTAGAGACCCTATAGAGACCCTAGAAACACCCTAGAGACCCTATAGAGACCCTAGGGACCCTATAGAGACCATATAGAGACCCTAGAGACCGTATAGAGACCCTAGAGACCCTATAGAGACCCTATAGAGACCCTAGAGACCCTATAGAGACCCTATATAGACCCTAGAGACCGTATAGAGACCCTATAGAGACCCTAGGGACCCTATAGAGACCCTATAGAGACCCTAGAGACCCTATAGAGACCCTATAGAGACCCTATAGAGACCCTAGGGACCCTATAGAGACACTATAGAGACCCTAGAGACCCTATAGAGAACCTAGAGAGACCCTAGAGACCCTATAGACACCCTAGAGAGACCCTAGAGACCCTATAGAGACCCTAGGGACCCTATAGAGACACTAGGAACCCTATAGAGACCCTATAGAGACCCTAGGGACCCTATAGAGACCCTATAGAGACCCTAGAGACCCTATAGAGACCCTATAGAGACCCTAGAGACCCTATAGAGACCCTAGAGAGACCCTAGAGACCCTATAGAGACCCTAGGGACCCTATAGAGACCCTAGGATCCGTATAGACACCCTATAGAGACCCTAGGGACCCTATAGAGACCCTATAGAGACCCTAGAGACCCTATAGATACCCTAGAGAGACCCTAGGAACCCTATAGAGACCGTATAGAGACCCTAGAGACCCTATAGAGACCCTATAGAGACCCTAGAAGCCCTATAGAGACACTAGAGAGACCCTAGAGACCCTATAGAGACCCTAGGGACCCTATAGAGACCCTATAGAGACCCTAGAGAGACCCTAGAGACCCTATAGAAACCCTAGAGAGAACCTAGAGACCCTATAGAGACCCTAAGGACCCTATAGAGACCCTATAGAGACCCTAGGGACCCTATAGAGACCCTATAGAGACACTAGAGACCCTATAGAGATAGTATAGAGACCCTAGAGACCCTATAGAGAACCTAGGGAACCTATAGAGACCCTAGGAACCCTATTGAGACCCTATAGAGACCCTAGGGACCCTATAGAGACCCTATAGAGACCCTAGAGACCCTATAGAGACCCTATAGAGACCCTAGGGACCCTATAGAGACCCTATAGAGACTCTAGAGACCCTATAGAGACCGTATAGAGACCCTAGAGACCCTATAGAGACCCTAGAGAGACCCTAGAGACCCTATAGAGACCCTAGGGAACCTATAGAGACCCTAGAGACCCTATAGAGACGCTATAGGGACCCTAGGGACCCTATAGAGACCCTATAGAGAACCTAGAGACCCTATAGAGACCCTATAGAGACCCTAGGAACCCTATAGAGACCGTATAGAGACCCAAGAGAGACTATAGAGACACTATAGAGACCCTAGAGACCCTATAGAGACCCTAGGGAGACCCTAGAGACCCTATAGAGACCCTATAGAGACCCTAGAGACCCAATAGAGACTCTAGGGACCCTATAGAGACCATAGGAACCCTATAGAGACCCTATAGAGACCCTAGGGACCCTATAGAGACCCTATAGAGACCCTATAGAGACCCTAGGGACCCTATAGAGACCCTATAGAGACCCTAGGGAACCTATAGAGACCCTATAGAGACCCTAGAGACCCTAGAGAGACCCTAGAGAGACCCTAGAGACCCTATAGAGACCCTAGGAACCCTATAGAGACCCTATAGAGACCCTAGGGACCATATAGAGACCCTATAGAGACCCTATAGAGACCCTAGAGACCCTATAGAGACCCTAGAGAGACCCTAGAGACCCTATAGAAACCCTAGAGAGACCCTAGAGACCCTATAGAGACCCTAGGGACCCTATAGAGATCCTATAGAGACACTAGAGACCCTATAGAGATCGTATAGAGACCCTAGAGACCCTATAGAGACCCTAGGGAACCTATAGATACCCTAGGAACCCTATAGAGACCCTAGAGAGACCCTAGGGACCCTATAGAGACCCTATAGAGACTCAAGAGACACTATAGAGACCGTATAGAGAACCTAGAGAACCTATAGAGACCCTAGAGAGACCCTAGAGACCCTATAGAGACCCTAGGGAACCTATAGAGACCCTAGGAACCCTATAGAGACGCTATAGAGACCCTAGGGACCCTATAGAGACCCTATAGAGACCCTAGAGACCCTATAGAGACCCTATAGAGACCCTAGGAACCCTATAGAGACCGTATAGAGACCCAAGAGACCCTATAGAGACCCTATAGAGACCCTAGAGACCCTATAGAGACCCTAGAGAGACCCAAGAGACCCTATAGAGACCCTATAGAGACCCTAGAGACCCTATAGAGACCCTAGAGAGACCCTAGAGACCCTATAGAGACCCTAGAGAGACCCTAGAGACCCTATAGAGACCCTAGGGACCCTATAGAGACCCTAGGAACCCTATAGAGACCCTATGGAGACCCTAGGGACCCTATAGAGACCCTATAGAGACCCTATAGAGACCCTAGAGACCCTATAGAGACCCTAGGGACCCTATAGAAACCCTAGAGAAACCCTAGAGACCCTATAGAGACACTAGAGACCCTATAGAGACCCTATAGAGACCCTAGGGACCCTATAGAGACCCTATAGAGACCCTAGAGACCCTATAGAGACCCTATAGAGACCCTAGGAACCCTATAGAGACCGTATAGAGACCCAAGAGACACTATAGAGACCCTATAGAGACCCTAGAGACCCTATAGAGACCCTAGGGAGACCCTAGAAACCCTATAGAGACCCTATAGAGACCCTAGAGACCCTATAGAGACTCTAGGGACCCTATAGAGACCATAGGAACCCTATAGAGACCCTATAGAGACCCTAGGGACCCTATAGAGACCCTATAGAGACACTAGAGACCCTATAGAGACCGTATACAGACCCTAGAGACCCTATAGAGACCCTAGAGAGACCCTAGAGACCCTATAGAGACCCTAGAGACACCCTAGAGACCCTATAGAGACCCTAGGGACCCTATAGAGACCCTATAGAGACCCTAGAGACCGTATAGAGACCCTAGAGACCCTTTAGAGACCCCATAGAGACCCTAGAGACCCTATAGAGACCCTATATAGACCCTAGAGACCGTATAGAGACCCTATAGAGACCCTAGGGACCCTATAGAGACCCTATAGAGACCCTAGGGACCCTATAGAGACCCTATAGAGACCCTATAGAGACACTAGGGACCCTATAGAGACCCTATAGAGACCCTAGAGACCCTATAGAGACCCTAGAGAGACCCTAGAGACCCTATAGACACCCTAGAGAGACCCTAGAGACCCTATAGAGACCCTAGGGTCTCTATAGATACCCTAGGAACCCTATAGAGACCAGATAGAGACCCTAGGGACCCTATAGAGACCCTATAGAGACCCTAGGGACCCTATAGAGACCCTATAGAGACCCTATAGAGACACTAGGGACCCAATAGAGACCATAGGAACCCTATAGAGACCCTATAGAGACCCTAGGGACCCTATAGAGACCCTATAGAGACACTAGAGACCCTATAGAGACCCTAGAGAGACCCTAGAGACCCTATAGAGACCCTAGAGAGACCCTAGAGACCCTATAGAGACCCTAGAGACACCCTAGAGACCCTATAGAGACCCTAGGGACCCTATAGAGACCATATAGAGACCCTAGAGACCGTATAGAGACCCTAGAGACCCTATAGAGACCCTATAGAGACCCTAGAGACCCTATAGAGACCCTATATAGACCCTAGAGACCGTATAGAGACCCTATAGAGACCCTAGGGACCCTATAGAGACCCTATAGAGACCCTAGAGACCCTATAGAGACCCTATAGAGACCCTATAGAGACCCTAGGGACCCTATAGAGACACTATAGAGACCCTAGAGACCCTATAGAGACCCTAGAGAGACCCTAGAGACCCTATAGACACCCTAGAGAGACCCTAGAGACCCTATAGAGACCCTAGGGACCCTATAGAGACACTAGGAACCCTATAGAGACCCTATAGAGACCCTAGGGACCCTATAGAGACCCTATAGAGAACCTAGAGACCCTATAGAGACCCTATAGAGACCCTAGGAACCCTATAGAGACCGTATAGAGACCCAAGAGAGACTATAGAGACACTATAGAGACCCTAGAGACCCTATAGAGACCCTAGGGAGACCCTAGAGACCCTATAGAGACCCTATAGAGACCCTAGAGACCCAATAGAGACTCTAGGGACCCTATAGAGACCATAGGAACCCTATAGAGACCATATAGAGACCCTAGGGACCCTATAGAGACCCTATAGAGACACTAGAGACCCTATAGAGACCCTATAGAGACACTAGAGACACTAGAGAGACCCTAGAGAGACCCTAGAGACCCTATAGAGACCCTAGAGAGACCCTAGAGACCCTATAGAGACCCTAGGGACCCTATAGAGACCCTATAGAGACCCTAGAGACCGTATAGAGACCCTAGAGACCCTAAAGAGACCCTATAGAGACCTTAGAGACCCTATAGAGTCCCTATATAGACCCTAGAGACCGTATAGAGACCCTATAGAGACCCTAGGGACCCTATAGAGACCCTATAGAGACCCTAGAGACCCTATAGAGACCCTATAGAGACCCTATAGAGACTCTAGGGACCCTATAGAGACCCTATAGAGACCCTAGAGACCCTATAGAGACCCTAGAGAGACCCTAGAGACCCTATAGAGACCCCAGAGAGACCCTAGAGACCCTATAGAGACCCTAGGGACCCTATAGAGACCCTAGGAACCCTATAGAGACCTTATAGAGACCCTAGGGACCCTATAGAGACCCTATAGAGACCCTAGAGACCCTATAGAGACCCTATAGATACCCTAGGAACCCTATAGAGACCGTATAGAGACCCTTGAGACCCTATAGAGACCCTATAGAGACCCTAGAGACCCTAGAGAGACCCTAGAGAGACCCTAGAGACCCTATAGAGACCCTAGAGAGACCCTAGAGACCCTATAGCGACCCTAGGGACCCTATAGAGACCCTATAGAGACACTAGAGACCCTATAGAGACCCTATAGAGACCCTAGAGACCCTATAGAGACCCTAGGGAACCTATAGAGACCCTAGGAACCCTATAGAGACCCTATAGAGACACTAGGGACCCTATAGAGACCCTATAGAGACCCTAGAGAGACCCTAGAGAGACCCTAGAGACCCTATAGAGACTCTAGGGACCCTATAGAGACCCTAGGAACCCTATAGAGACCCTATAGAGACCCTAGGGACCCTATAGAGACCCTATAGAGACACTAGAGACCCTATAGAGACCCTATAGAGACCCTAGAGACCCTAGAGAGACCCTAGAGAGACCCTAGAGACCCTATAGAGACCCTAGGGACCCTATAGAGACACTAGCATCCGTATAGACACCCTATAGAGACCCTAGGGACCCTATAGAGACCCTATAGAGACCCTACAGACCCTATAGAGACCCTAGGAACCCTATAGAGACCGTATAGAGACCCTAGAGTCCCTATAGAGACACTATAGAGACACTAGAGGCCCTATAGAGACCCTAGAGGCCCTATAGAGACCCTATAGAGACCCTAGAGACCCTATAGAGACTCTAGAGAGACACTAGAGACCCTATAGAGACCCTAGAGAGACCCTAGAGACCCTATAGAGACCCTAGGGACCCTATAGAGACCCTAGGGACCCTATAGAGACCCTATAGAGACCCTAGAGACCCTAGAGAGACCCTAGAGAGACCCTAGAGACCCTATAGAGACCCTAGAGAGACCCTAGAGACCCTATAGAGACCCTAGGGACCCTATAGAGACCCTATAGAGACCCTAGAGACCGTATAGAGACCCTAGAGACCCTAAAGAGACCCTATAGAGACCTTAGAGACCCTATAGAGTCCCTATATAGACCCTAGAGACCGTATAGAGACCCTATAGAGACCCTAGGGACCCTATAGAGACCCTATAGAGACCCTAGAGACCCTATAGAGACCCTATAGAGACCCTATAGAGACTCTAGGGACCCTATAGAGACCCTATAGAGACCCTAGAGACCCTATAGAGACCCTAGAGAGACCCTAGAGACCCTATAGAGACCCCAGAGAGACCCTAGAGACCCTATAGAGACCCTAGGGACCCTATAGAGACCCTAGGAACCCTATAGAGACCTTATAGAGACCCTAGGGACCCTATAGAGACCCTATAGAGACCCTAGAGACCCTATAGAGACCCTATAGATACCCTAGGAACCCTATAGAGACCGTATAGAGACCCTTGAGACCCTATAGAGACCCTATAGAGACCCTAGAGACCCTAGAGAGACCCTAGAGAGACCCTAGAGACCCTATAGAGACCCTAGAGAGACCCTAGAGACCCTATAGCGACCCTAGGGACCCTATAGAGACCCTATAGAGACACTAGAGACCCTATAGAGACCCTATAGAGACCCTAGAGACCCTATAGAGACCCTAGGGAACCTATAGAGACCCTAGGAACCATATAGAGACCCTATAGAGACACTAGGGACCCTATAGAGACCCTATAGAGACCCTAGAGAGACCCTAGAGAGACCCTAGAGACCCTATAGAGACTCTAGGGACCCTATAGAGACCCTAGGAACCCTATAGAGACCCTATAGAGACCCTAGGGACCCTATAGAGACCCTATAGAGACACTAGAGACCCTATAGAGACCCTATAGAGACCCTAGAGACCCTATAGAGACCCTAGGGACCCTATAGAGACCCTAGCATCCGTATAGACACCCTATAGAGACCCTAGGGACCCTATAGAGACCCTATAGAGACCCTACAGACCCTATAGAGACCCTAGGAACCCTATAGAGACCCTATAGAGACCCTAGGGACCCTATAGAGACCCTATAGAGACCCTAGAGACCCTATAGAGACCCTATAGAGACCCTAGGGACCCTATAGAGACCCTATAGAGACTCTAGAGACCCTATAGAGACCGTATAGAGACCCTAGAGACCCTATAGAGACCCCAGAGAGACCCTAGAGACCCTATAGAGACACTAGAGAGACCCTAGAGACCCTATAGAGACCCTAGAGAGACCCTAGAGACCCTATAGAGACCCTAGGGACCCTATAGAGACCCTAGGAACCCTATAGAGACCCTATAGAGACCCTAGAGACCCTATAGAGACCCTATAGAGACCCTATAGAGACCCTAGAGACCCTATAGAGACCCTAGAGAAACCCTAGAGACCCTATAGAGACCCTAGGGACCCTATAGAGACCCTATAGAGACCCTAGGGACCCTATAGAGACCCTATAGAGACACTAGAGACCCTATAGAGACCCTATAGAGACCCTAGAGACCCTATAGAGACCCTACGGAACATATAGAGACCCTAGGAACCCTATAGAGACGCTATAGAGACCCTAGGGACCTTATAGAGACCCTATAGAGACCCTAGGAACCCTATAGAGACCGTATAGAGACCCAAGAGACCCTATAGAGACCCTATAGAGACCCTAGAGACCCTATAGAGACCCTAGGGAGACCCTAGAGACCCTATAGAGACCCTATAGAGACCCTAGAGACCCTATAGAGACTCTAGGGACCCAATAGAGACCATAGGAACCCAATAGAGACCCTATAGAGACCCTAGGGACCCTATAGAGACCCTATAGAGACCCTAGAGACCCTATAGAGACCCTATAGAGACCCTAGGAACCCTATAGAGACCGTATAGAGACCCAAGAGACCCTATAGAGACCCTATAGAGACCCTAGAGACCCTATAGAGACCCTAGGGAGACCCTAGAGACCCTATAGAGACCCTATAGAGACCCTAGAGACCCTATAGAGACTCTAGGGACCCAATAGAGACCATAGGAACCCTATAGAGACCCTATAGAGACCCTAGGGACCCTATAGAGACCCTATAGAGACACTAGAGACCCTATAGAGACCCTAGAGAGACCCTAGAGACCCTATAGAGACCCTAGAGAGACCCTAGAGACCCTATAGAGACCCTAGAGACACCCTAGAGACCCTATAGAGACCCTAGGGACCCTATAGAGACCATATAGAGACCCTAGAGACCGTATAGAGACCCTAGAGACCCTATAGAGACCCTATAGAGACCCTAGAGACCCTATAGAGACCCTATATAGACCCTAGAGACCGTATAGAGACCCTATAGAGACCCTAGGGACCCTATAGAGACCCTATAGAGACCCTAGACACCCTATAGAGACCCTATAGAGACCCTATAGAGACCCTAGGGACCCTATAGAGACACTATAGAGACCCTAGAGACCCTATAGAGACCCTAGAGAGACCCTAGAGACCCTATAGACACCCTAGAGAGACCCTAGAGACCCTATAGAGACCCTAGGGACCCTATAGAGACACTAGGAACCCTATAGAGACCCTATAGAGACCCTAGGGACCCTATAGAGACCCTATAGAGAACCTAGAGACCCTATAGAGACCCTATAGAGACCCTAGGAACCCTATAGAGACCGTATAGAGACCCAAGAGAGACTATAGAGACACTATAGAGACCCTAGAGACCCTATAGAGACCCTAGGGAGACCCTAGAGACCCTATAGAGACCCTATAGAGACCCTAGAGACCCAATAGAGACTCTAGGGACCCTATAGAGACCATAGGAACCCTATAGAGACCATATAGAGACCCTAGGGACCCTATAGAGACCCTATAGAGACACTAGAGACCCTATAGAGACCCTATAGAGACACTAGAGACACTAGAGAGACCCTAGAGAGACCCTAGAGACCCTATAGAGACCCTAGAGAGACCCTAGAGACCCTATAGAGACCCTAGGGACCCTATAGAGACCCTATAGAGACCCTAGAGACCGTATAGAGACCCTAGAGACCCTAAAGAGACCCTATAGAGACCTTAGAGACCCTATAGAGTCCCTATATAGACCCTAGAGACCGTATAGAGACCCTATAGAGACCCTAGGGACCCTATAGAGACCCTATAGAGACCCTAGAGACCCTATAGAGACCCTATAGAGACCCTATAGAGACTCTAGGGACCCTATAGAGACCCTATAGAGACCCTAGAGACCCTATAGAGACCCTAGAGAGACCCTAGAGACCCTATAGAGACCCCAGAGAGACCCTAGAGACCCTATAGAGACCCTAGGGACCCTATAGAGACCCTAGGAACCCTATAGAGACCTTATAGAGACCCTAGGGACCCTATAGAGACCCTATAGAGACCCTAGAGACCCTATAGAGACCCTATAGATACCCTAGGAACCCTATAGAGACCGTATAGAGACCCTTGAGACCCTATAGAGACCCTATAGAGACCCTAGAGACCCTAGAGAGACCCTAGAGAGACCCTAGAGACCCTATAGAGACCCTAGAGAGACCCTAGAGACCCTATAGCGACCCTAGGGACCCTATAGAGACCCTATAGAGACACTAGAGACCCTATAGAGACCCTATAGAGACCCTAGAGACCCTATAGAGACCCTAGGGAACCTATAGAGACCCTAGGAACCCTATAGAGACCCTATAGAGACACTAGGGACCCTATAGAGACCCTATAGAGACCCTAGAGAGACCCTAGAGAGACCCTAGAGACCCTATAGAGACTCTAGGGATCCTATAGAGACCCTAGGAACCCTATAGAGACCCTATAGAGACCCTAGGGACCCTATAGAGACCCTATAGAGACACTAGAGACCCTATAGAGACCCTATAGAGACCCTAGAGACCCTAGAGAGACCCTAGAGAGACCCTAGAGACCCTATAGAGACCCTAGGGACCCTATAGAGACCCTAGCATCCGTATAGACACCCTATAGAGACCCTAGGGACCCTATAGAGACCCTATAGAGACCCTACAGACCCTATAGAGACCCTAGGAACCCTATAGAGACCGTATAGAGACCCTAGAGACCCTATAGAGACCCTATAGAGACACTAGAGGCCCTATAGAGACCCTAGAGGCCCTATAGAGACCCTATAGAGACCCTAGAGACCCTATAGAGACTCTAGAGAGACACTAGAGACCCTATAGAGACCCTAGAGAGACCCTAGAGACCCTATAGAGACCCTAGGGACCCTATAGAGACCCTAGGGACCCTATAGAGACCCTATAGAGACCCTAGAGACCCTAGAGAGACCCTAGAGAGACCCTAGAGACCCTATAGAGACCCTAGAGAGACCCTAGAGACCCTATAGAGACCCTAGGGACCCTATAGAGACCCTATAGAGACCCTAGAGACCGTATAGAGACCCTAGAGACCCTAAAGAGACCCTATAGAGACCTTAGAGACCCTATAGAGTCCCTATATAGACCCTAGAGACCGTATAGAGACCCTATAGAGACCCTAGGGACCCTATAGAGACCCTATAGAGACCCTAGAGACCCTATAGAGACCCTATAGAGACCCTATAGAGACTCTAGGGACCCTATAGAGACCCTATAGAGACCCTAGAGACCCTATAGAGACCCTAGAGAGACCCTAGAGACCCTATAGAGACCCCAGAGAGACCCTAGAGACCCTATAGAGACCCTAGGGACCCTATAGAGACCCTAGGAACCCTATAGAGACCTTATAGAGACCCTAGGGACCCTATAGAGACCCTATAGAGACCCTAGAGACCCTATAGAGACCCTATAGATACCCTAGGAACCCTATAGAGACCGTATAGAGACCCTTGAGACCCTATAGAGACCCTATAGAGACCCTAGAGACCCTAGAGAGACCCTAGAGAGACCCTAGAGACCCTATAGAGACCCTAGAGAGACCCTAGAGACCCTATAGCGACCCTAGGGACCCTATAGAGACCCTATAGAGACCCTAGAGACCCTAGAGAGACCCTAGAGAGACCCTAGAGACCCTATAGAGACCCTAGAGAGACCCTAGAGACCCTATAGAGACCCTAGGGACCCTATAGAGACCCTATAGAGACCCTAGAGACCGTATAGAGACCCTAGAGACCCTAAAGAGACCCTATAGAGACCTTAGAGACCCTATAGAGTCCCTATATAGACCCTAGAGACCGTATAGAGACCCTATAGAGACCCTAGGGACCCTATAGAGACCCTATAGAGACCCTAGAGACCCTATAGAGACCCTATAGAGACCCTATAGAGACTCTAGGGACCCTATAGAGACCCTATAGAGACCCTAGAGACCCTATAGAGACCCTAGAGAGACCCTAGAGACCCTATAGAGACCCCAGAGAGACCCTAGAGACCCTATAGAGACCCTAGGGACCCTATAGAGACCCTAGGAACCCTATAGAGACCTTATAGAGACCCTAGGGACCCTATAGAGACCCTATAGAGACCCTAGAGACCCTATAGAGACCCTATAGATACCCTAGGAACCCTATAGAGACCGTATAGAGACCCTTGAGACCCTATAGAGACCCTATAGAGACCCTAGAGACCCTAGAGAGACCCTAGAGAGACCCTAGAGACCCTATAGAGACCCTAGAGAGACCCTAGAGACCCTATAGCGACCCTAGGGACCCTATAGAGACCCTATAGAGACACTAGAGACCCTATAGAGACCCTATAGAGACCCTAGAGACCCTATAGAGACCCTAGGGAACCTATAGAGACCCTAGGAACCATATAGAGACCCTATAGAGACACTAGGGACCCTATAGAGACCCTATAGAGACCCTAGAGAGACCCTAGAGAGAACCTAGAGACCCTATAGAGACTCTAGGGACCCTATAGAGACCCTAGGAACCCTATAGAGACCCTATAGAGACCCTAGGGACCCTATAGAGACCCTATAGAGACACTAGAGACCCTATAGAGACCCTATAGAGACCCTAGAGACCCTATAGAGACCCTAGGGACCCTATAGAGACCCTATAGAGACCCTACAGACCCTATAGAGACCCTAGGAACCCTATAGAGACCGTATAGAGACCCTAGAGACCCTATAGAGACCCTATAGAGACACTAGAGGCCCTATAGAGACCCTAGAGGCCCTATAGAGACCCTATAGAGACCCTAGAGACCCTATAGAGACTCTAGAGAGACACTAGAGACCCTATAGAGACCCTAGAGAGACCCTAGAGACCCTATAGAGACCCTAGGGACCCTATAGAGACCCTAGGGACCCTATAGAGACCCTATAGAGACCCTAGAGACCCTAGAGAGACCCTAGAGAGACCCTAGGAACCCTATAGAGACCGTATAGAGACCCTAGAGACCCTATAGAGACACTATAGAGACCCTAGAAGCCCTGTAGAGACCCTAGAGAGACCCTAGAGACCCTATAGAGACCCTAGAGAGACCCTAGAGACCCTATAGAGACCCTAGGATCCGTATAGACACCCTATAGAGACCCTAGGGACCCTATAGAGACCCTATAGAGACCCTAGAGACCCTATAGAGACCCTAGGAACCCTATAGAGACCGTATAGAGACCCTAGGAACCCTATAGAGACCCTATAGAGACCGTAGAGACCCTATAGAGACCCTATAGAGACCCTAGAGACCCTATAGAGACCCTATAGAGACCCTAGAGAGACCCTAGAGACCCTATAGAGACCCTAGAGAGACCCTAGAGACCCTATAGAGACCCTAGGGACCCTATAGAGACCCTAGGGACCCTATAGAGACCCTATATAGACCCTAGAGACCCTATAGAGACCCTAGAGAGACCCTAGGAACCCTATAGAGACCGTATAGTGACCCTAGAGACCCTATAGAGACCCTATAGAGACCCTAGAAGCCCTATAGAGACCCTAGAGAGACCCTAGAGACCCTAGAGAGACCCTAGAGAGACCGTAGAGACCCTATAGAGACCCTAGGGACCCTATAGAGACCCTATAGAGACCCTATAGAGACCCTAGAGACCCTATAGAGACCCTAGATACCCTATAGAAACCCTAGAGAGACCCTAGAGACCCTATAGAGACCCTAGGGACCCTATAGAGACCCTATAGAGACCCTAGGGACCCTATAGAGACCCTATAGAGACACTAGAGACCCTATAGAGATCGTATAGAGACCCTAGAGACCCTATAGAGACCCTAGGGAACCTATAGAGACCCTAGGAACCCTATAGAGACGCTATAGAGACCCTAGGGACCCTATAGAGACCCTATAGAGACCCTAGAGACCCTATAGAGACCCTATAGAGACCCTAGGAACCCTATAGAGACCGTATAGAGACCCAAGAGACCCTATAGAGACCCTATAGAGACCCTAGGGAACCTATAGAGACCCTAGGAACGCTATAGAGACCCTATAGAGACCCTAGGGACCCTATAGAGACCCTATAGAGACCCTAGGGACCCTATAGAGACCCTATAGAGACTCTAGAGACCCTATAGAGACCGTATAGAGACACTAGAGACCCTATAGAGACCCTAGAGAGACCCTAGAGACCCTATAGAGACCCTAGGGAACCTATAGAGACCCTAGGAACCCTATAGAGACGCTATAGAGACCCTAGGGACCCTATAGAGACCCTATAGAGACCGTAGAGACCATATAGAGACCCTATAGAGACCCTAGGAACCCTATAGAGACCGTATAGAGACCCAAGAGACCCTATAGAGACCCTATAGAGACACTAGAGACCCTATAGAGACCCTAGAGAGACCCTAGAGACCCTATAGAGACCCTAGAGAGACCCTAGAGACCCTATAGAGACCCTAGGGACCCTATAAAGACCCTATAGAGACCCTAGAGACCGTATAGAGACCCTAGAGACCCTATAGAGACCCTATATAGACCCTAGAGACCCTATAGAGACCCTAGGGACCCTATAGAGACCCTATAGAGACCCTATAGAGACACTAGGGACCCTATAGAGACCCTATAGAGACCCTAGAGACCCTATAGAGACCCTAGAGAGACCCTAGAGACCCTATAGACACCCTAGAGAGACCCTAGAGACCCTATAGAGACCCTAGGGACTCTATAGATACCCTAGGAACCCTATAGAGACCATATAGAGACCCTAGGGACCCTATAGAGACCCTATAGAGACCCTAGGGACCCTATAGAGAGCCTATAGAGACCCTAGAGACCCTATAGAGACCCTAGGAACCCTATAGAGACCGTATAGAGACCGTAGAGACCCTATAGAGACCCTATAGAGAACCTAGAGACCCTATAGAGACCCTATAGAGACCCTAGAGACCCTATAGAGACCCTAGGGAGACCCTAGAGACCCTATAGAGACACTAGAGAGACCCTAGAGACCCTATAGATACCCTAGGGACCCTATACAGACCATAGAGAGACCCTAGAGACCCTATAGATACCCTAGAGAGAGCCTAGGAACCCTATAGAGACCGTATAGAGACCCTAGAGACCCTATAGAGACCCTATAGAGACCCTAGAAGCCATACAGAGACCCTAGAGAGAACCTAGAGACCCTATAGAGACCCTAGGAACCCTACAGAGACCCTATGGAGACCCTAGGGACCCTATAGACACCCTATAGAGACCCTATAGAGACCCTAGGGACCCTATAGAGACCCTAGAGAGACCCTAGAGACCCTATAGAAACCCTAGAGAGACCCTAGAGACCCTATAGAGACCCTAGGGACCCTATAGAGACCCTATAGAGACCCTAGGGACCCTATAGAGACCCTATAGCGACACTAGAGAACCTATAGAGATCGTATAGAGACCCTAGAGACCCTATAGAGACCCTAGGGAACCTATAGAGACCCTAGGAACCCTATAGAGACCCTATAGAGACCCTAGGGACCCTATAGAGACCCTATAGAGACCCTAGAGACCCTATACAGACCCTATAGAGACCCTAGGGACCCTATAGAGACCCTATAGAGACTCTAGAGACCCTATAGAGACCGTATAGAGACCCTAGAGACCCTATAGAGACCCCAGAGAGAACCTAGAGACCCTATAGAGACACTAGAGAGACCCTAGAGACCCTATAGAGACCCTAGAGAGACCCTAGAGACCCTATAGAGACCCTAGGGACCCTATAGAGACCCTAGGAACCCTATAGAGACCCTATAGAGACCCTAGAGACCCTATAGAGACCCTATAGAGACCCTATAGAGACCCTAGAGACCCTATAGAGACCCTAGAGAAACCCTAGAGACCCTATAGAGACCCTAGGGACCATATAGAGACCCAATAGAGACCCTAGGGACCCTATAGAGACCCTATAGAGACACTAGAGACCCTATAGAGATCATATAGAGACCCTAGAGACCCTATAGAGACCCTAGGGAACATATAGAGACCCTAGGAACCCTATAGAGACGCTATAGAGACCCTAGGGACCTTATAGAGACCCTATAGAGACCCTAGGAACCCTATAGAGACCGTATAGAGACCCAAGAGACCCTATAGAGACCCTATAGAGACCCTAGAGACCCTATAGAGACCCTAGGGAGACCCTAGAGACCCTATAGAGACCCTATAGAGACCCTAGAGACCCTATAGAGACTCTAGGGACCCAATAGAGACCATAGGAACCCTATAGAGACCCTATAGAGACCCTAGGGACCCTATAGAGACCCTATAGAGACCCTAGAGACCCTATAGAGACCCTATAGAGACCCTAGGAACCCTATAGAGACCGTATAGAGACCCAAGAGACCCTATAGAGACCCTATAGAGACCCTAGAGACCCTATAGAGACCCTAGGGAGACCCTAGAGACCCTATAGAGACCCTATAGAGACCCTAGAGACCCTATAGAGACTCTAGGGACCCAATAGAGACCATAGGAACCCTATAGAGACCCTATAGAGACCCTAGGGACCCTATAGAGACCCTATAGAGACACTAGAGACCCTATAGAGACCCTATAGAGACCCTAGAGACCCTATAGAGACCCTAGAGAGACCCTAGAGACCCTATAGAGACCCTAGAAACACCCTAGAGACCCTATAGAGACCCTAGGGACCCTATAGAGACCATATAGAGACCCTAGAGACCGTATAGAGACCCTAGAGACCCTATAGAGACCCTATAGAGACCCTAGAGACCCTATAGAGACCCTATATAGACCCTAGAGACCGTATAGAGACCCTATAGAGACCCTAGGGACCCTATAGAGACCCTATAGAGACCCTAGAGACCCTATAGAGACCCTATAGAGACCCTATAGAGACCCTAGGGACCCTATAGAGACACTATAGAGACCCTAGAGACCCTATAGAGACCCTAGAGAGACCCTAGAGACCCTATAGACACCCTAGAGAGACCCTAGAGACCCTATAGAGACCCTAGGGACCCTATAGAGACACTAGGAACCCTATAGAGACCCTATAGAGACCCTAGGGACCCTATAGAGACCCTATAGAGACCCTAGAGACCCTATAGAGACCCTATAGAGACCCTAGAGACCCTATAGAGACCCTAGAGAGACCCTAGAGACCCTATAGAGACCCTAGGGACCCTATAGAGACCCTAGGATCCGTATAGACACCCTATAGAGACCCTAGGGACCCTATAGAGACCCTATAGAGACCCTAGAGACCCTATAGATACCCTAGAGAGACCCTAGGAACCCTATAGAGACCGTATAGAGACCCTAGAGACCCTATAGAGACCCTATAGAGACCCTAGAAGCCCTATAGAGACACTAGAGAGACCCTAGAGACCCTATAGAGACCCTAGGGACCCTATAGAGACCCTATAGAGACCCTAGAGAGACCCTAGAGACCCTATAGAAACCCTAGAGAGAACCTAGAGACCCTATAGAGACCCTAAGGACCCTATAGAGACCCTATAGAGACCCTAGGGACCCTATAGAGACCCTATAGAGACACTAGAGACCCTATAGAGATAGTATAGAGACCCTAGAGACCCTATAGAGAACCTAGGGAACCTATAGAGACCCTAGGAACCCTATTGAGACCCTATAGAGACCCTAGGGACCCTATAGAGACCCTATAGAGACCCTAGAGACCCTATAGAGACCCTATAGAGACCCTAGGGACCCTATAGAGACCCTATAGAGACTCTAGAGACCCTATAGAGACCGTATAGAGACCCTAGAGACCCTATAGAGACCCTAGAGAGACCCTAGAGACCCTATAGAGACCCTAGGGAACCTATAGAGACCCTAGAGACCCTATAGAGACGCTATAGGGACCCTAGGGACCCTATAGAGACCCTATAGAGACAGACCTAGAGACCCTATAGAGACCCTATAGAGACCCTAGGAACCCTATAGAGACCGTATAGAGACCCAAGAGAGACTATAGAGACACTATAGAGACCCTAGAGACCCTATAGAGACCCTAGGGAGACCCTAGAGACCCTATAGAGACCCTATAGAGACCCTAGAGACCCAATAGAGACTCTAGGGACCCTATAGAGACCATAGGAACCCTATAGAGACCCTATAGAGACCCTAGGGACCCTATAGAGACCCTATAGAGACCCTATAGAGACCCTAGGGACCCTATAGAGACCCTATAGAGACCCTAGGGAACCTATAGAGACCCTATAGAGACCCTAGAGACCCTATAGAGACCCTAGAGAGACCCTAGAGACCCTATAGAGACCCTAGAGACCCTATAGAGACCCTAGGGACCATATAGAGACCCTATAGAGACACTAGAGACCCTATAGAGACCCTATAGAGACCCTAGAGACCCTATAGAGACCCTAGGGAACCTATAGAGACCCTAGGAACCCTATAGAGACCCTATAGAGACACTAGGGACCCTATAGAGAACCTATAGAGACCCTAGAGACCCTATAGAGACACTAGAGAGACCCTAGAGACCCTATAGAGACTCTAGGGACCCTATAGAGACA
>NW_027069350.1:0-40518 GCF_037157495.1 Lathamus discolor | reverse complement strand
TTTCTACACCATTTTTTCTGACTTTCAACCTGGTTTAAGCCATTTTTCTTTCGTTTTCTAACTCATTTTTTGCCCATTCCTCACACGATTTAAACCATTTTGGGGTTTATCTAAACCATTTTTACACACTTCTAACACATTTTAAGCCATTTTTCACTATTTCTATCCCATTTTAAGGCGTTTTTGGCCATTTGTAACCCATTTTTGCATACATCTAACCCTTTTAAAGCCGTTTTGGGCTCTTTCTAAAACACTCTCTTCCGCATTCAAGTAATTATAAGCATTTTTTTTTCTTTTCTGACCCATTTTTGGCCCAGTTCTCACACGTTTTATGCCATTTTCGGCTACATCTAACCCTTTTTTACCCACTACTAACCCATTTTAACCCTTTTTTGGCTATATCTAACCCATTTTAAGCTATTTTTGGCCATTTCTAACCCTTTTTTGCTCATCTCTAGCCCCTTTTAAGCCTAATTTGGCTTTTTCTAAACCGTTCTCGCATACCTCTAACCCTTTTAAGCCGGTTTTGGCCATTTCTAATGCATTTTTTGTCCATTTTTGAGGCTTTTTAAATAAATTTTGGCCATTTCTATTCCATTTTTGCAAATCTCTAACCCTTTTAAAGCCATTTTTGGTTCTTTCTAAACCATTTCTCCCCACTTTCAACACGGTTTATGCTATTTTTTTTTTTTCCGTTTCTAACCCAGTTTTCTGCATTTCTCACCATCTTTAATCCATTTTTTTGCCACTTCTAACCATTTTATTTTTTTTTTTTTTTTGCACATCTCTTACCTGCTTTAAAGCCTTTTTGGCCATTTCTAACCCATTTTTGGCCATTCTTAACCTGTTTTATGCCATTCTTGGCCATTTCTAACTCATTTTTGCACATCTCTAACCCCTTTTAAGCTACTTTTGGCCATTTCTTATCCATTTTTTGTCCATTTCTAACCCATTTTTCTCCATTTCTAACACATTTTAAAGAGTTTTTGGCCATTTCTATCCCATTTTTGCACATCTCTAATCCTTTTTAAGCCTTTTTGGGCTATATCTTCACCATTTTTTCCCTCATTCAAAACTTTTTATGCTTTTTTTCTGTTTCTAATGCAGTTTTTCCCATTTCTCTCCCGCTTTAATCCATTTTTGGCCATTTCTGACCAGTTTTTGCACATCTCTAACCTGCTTTAAAGCCTTTTTGGCCATTTCTATCCCAGTTTTTGCATATCTCTAACCCTTTTTAAGCCTTTTTTGGCTATACCTTAACCATTTTTGCCCTCCTTCGACTCTTATTAAGCTTTTTTTTTTTTTTTTCTAACACAGTTTCTCCCAATTATTACCCGCTTTAATCCATTTTTGGCCATTTCTAACCCACTTTTACACATCTCTAACCTGCTTTAAAGCATTTTTGGCCATTTCCAACCATTTTTGGCACATCTATAAGCCCTTTTAAGCCATTTTTTGCCATTTCTAACCCATTTTTGCACATCTCTAACCCTTTTAAAGCCATTTTTCACCATTTCTGTCCCAATTTAAACCTTTTGGGCCATTTCTAGCACAGTTTTGCAAACTTCTAACCCATTTTAAGCAATTTTTGGCCATTCCTACCCCAGTTTTACCCCTATCTAACCACCTTTAAGCCGCTTTTGGCCATTTATAACCCAATTTTCCTCAGCTCTAACCCTTTTTAAGCCTTTTTTTGCTCTACCTGAACGATTTTTGCCAACTTTCCACTCGTTTGAAGGTTTTTTCTATTTCCTTTCTAACCAACTTTTTCCCCATTTCTTACCTGCTTTAACCCATTTTTGCCATTTCTAACCATTGCACACACATCTCTAACCTGCTTTAAAGCCTTTTTGGCCATTTCTAACCCGCTTTTGGCCAACTTAGGCCATTTCTAACCCGTTTTCGCACATCTCTAACCCGCTTTAAAGCTTTTTTGGCCGTTTCTAACCCATTTTAAGCCAGCTTTGGTCATTTCTGACCCATTTTTGCACATCTCTAACCTTTTTTAAGCTGGTTTTGGCTATTTCTCACTCATCTCTGCTTACCTCTAACCCTTTTTAAACCGGTTTTGGCCATTTCTAATCCAATTTTGTCCATTTCTAACCCGTTTTAAATCATTTTTGGCCATTTCTATCCCATTTTGCATGTCTAGAACCCTTTTAATGCATTTTTGACTCATTCTAAACCATTTTTGCCCACTTTCCACCCGTTTTAAGCTAGTTTTTTTTCTGTTTCTAACCCAGTTTTCCCATTTCTTTACCCACTTGAATCCATTTTTGGCCATTTCTAGCCCATTTTTTGCACATCTCTAACCTGCTTTAAAGCAGTTTTGGCCATTTCTAACCATTTCTGGCACATCTCTAACCTCTTTTAAGCCATTCTTTGCCATTTCTAACCCATTTCTGCTTCATCTCTAGCCCTTTTAAAGACACGTTTGGGTCTTTCTACACCATTTTTTCTGACTTTCAACCTGTTTAAGCCATTTTTCTTTCCTTTTCTAACTCATTTTTTGCCATTGCTCACACGATTTAAACCATTTTTGGATTTATCTAAACCATTTTTACACACTTCTAACACATTTTAAGCCATTTTTCACTATTTCTATCCCATTTTAAGGCGTTTTTTGGCCATTTCTAACCCATTTTTGCATACATCTAACCCTTTTAAAGCCGTTTTTGGCTCTTTCTAAAACACTTTCTTCTGCATTCAAGTAATTATAAGCATTTTTTTTTCTTTTCTGACCCATTTTTGGCCAGTTCTCACACGTTTTATGCCATTTTCGGCTACATCTAACCCTTTTTTACCCACTACTAACCCATTTTAACCCTTTTTTGGCTATATCTAACCCATTTTAAGCTATTTTTGGCCATTTCTAACCCTTTTTTGCTCATCTCTAGCCCCTTTTAAGCCAATTTTGGCTTTTTCTAAACCGTTCTCGCGTACCTCTAACCCTTTTAAGCCGGTTTTGGCCATTTCTAATGCATTTTTGTCCATTTTTGAGGCTTTTTAAATAAATTTTGGCCATTTCTATTCCATTTTGCAAATCTCTAACCCTTTTAAAGCCATTTTTGGTTCTTTCTAAACCATTTCTCCCCACTTTCAACACGGTTTATGCTATTTTTTTTTCTGTTTCTAACCCAGTTTTCTGCATTTCTCACCATCTTTAATCCATTTTTTGCCACTTCTAACCATTTTATTTTTTTTTTTTTTTTTACACATCTCTTACCTGCTTTAAAGCCTTTTTTGCCATTTCTAACCCAATTTTGGCCATTCTTAACCTGTTTTATTGCCATTCTTGGCCATATCTAACTCATTTTTGCACATCTCTAACCCCTTTTAAGCTACTTTTGGCCATTTCTTATCCATTTTTTGTCCATTTCTAACCCATTTTTCTCCATTTCTAACACATATTTTTGCTCTACCTGAACGATTTTTGCCAACTTTCACTCGTTTGAAGGTTTTTTCTATTTCCTTTCTAACCAACTTTTCCCATTTCTTACCCGCTTTAACCCATTTTTGCCATTTCTAACCATTGCACACACATCTCTAACCTGCTTTAAAGCCTTTTTGGCCATTTCTAACCCGCTTTTGGCCAACTTAGGCCATTTCTAACCCGTTTTCGCACATCTCTAACCCGCTTTAAAGCTTTTTTGGCCGTTTCTAACCCATTTTAAGCCAGCTTTGGTCATTTCTGACCCATTTTTGCACATCTCTAACCTTTTTTAAGCCGTTTTGGCTATTTCTCACTCATCTCTGGCTTACCCTCTAACCCTTTTTTAAACCGGTTTTTGGCCATTTCTAATCCAATTTTTGTCCATTTCTAACCCGGGTTTAAATCATTTTTGGCCATTTCTATCCCATTTTTGCGTGTCTAGACCCTTTTAATGCATTTTTGACTCATTCTAAACCATTTTTGCCCACTTTCCCACCAGTTTTAAGCTAGTTTTTTTCTGTTTCTAACCCAGTTTTCCCCATTTCTTTACCCACTTGAATCCATTTTTGGCCATTTCTAGCCCATTTTTGCACATCTCTAACCTGCTTTAAAGCAGTTTTGCCATTTCTAACCATTTCTGGCACATCTCTAACCTCTTTTTAAGCCATTCTTTGCCATTTCTAACCCATTTCTGCTCATCTCTAGCCCTTTTAAAGACACGTTTGGGTCTTTCTACACCATTTTTTCTGACTTTCAACCTGGTTTAAGCCATTTTTCTTTCTTTTCTAACTCATTTTTTGCCATTGCTCACACGATTTAAACCATTTTGGGGTTTATCTAAACCATTTTTACACACTTCTAACACATTTTAAGCCATTTTTCACTATTTCTATCCCATTTTAAGGCGTTTTTGGCCATTTGTAACCCATTTTTGCATACATCTAACCCTTTTAAAGCCGTTTTGGGCTCTTTCTAAAACACTCTCTTCCGCATTCAAAGTAATTATAAGCATTTTTTTTTTCTTTTCTGACCCATTTTTGGCCCAGTTCTCACACGTTTTATGCCATTTTCGGCTACATCTAACCCTTTTTTACCCACTACTAACCCATTTTAACCCTTTTTTTGGCTATATCTAACCCATTTTAAGCTATTTTTGGCCATTTCTAACCCTTTTTTGCTCATCTCTAGCCCCTTTTAAGCCTAATTTGGCTTTTTCTAAACCGTTCTCCGCATACCTCTAACCCTTTTAAGCCGGTTTTGGCCATTTCTAATGCATTTTTTGTCCATTTTTGAGGCTTTTTAAATAAATTTTGGCCATTTCTATTCCATTTTTGCAAATCTCTAACCCTTTTAAAGCCCATTTTTGGTTCTTTCTAAACCATTTCTCCCCACTTTCAACACGGTTTATGCTATTTTTTTTTTTCCGTTTCTAACCCAGTTTTCTGCATTTCTCACCATCTTTAATCCATTTTTTTGCCACTTCTAACCATTTTATTTTTTTTTTTTTTTTTGCACATCTCTTACCTGCTTTAAAGCCCTTTTTGGCCATTTCTAACCCATTTTTGGCCATTCTTAACCTGTTTTATGCCATTCTTGGCCATTTCTAACTCATTTTTGCACATCTCTAACCCCTTTTAAGCTACTTTTGGCCCATTTCTTATCCATTTTTTGTCCATTTCTAACCCATTTTTCTCCATTTCTAACACATTTTAAAGAGTTTTTGGCCATTTCTATCCCATTTTTGCACATCTCTAATCCTTTTTAAGCCTTTTTGGGCTATATCTTCACCATTTTTTCCCTCATTCAAAACTTTTTATGCTTTTTTTCTGTTTCTAATGCAGTTTTTCCCATTTCTCTCCCGCTTTAATCCATTTTTGGCCATTTCTGACCAGTTTTTGCACATCTCTAACCTGCTTTTAAAGCCTTTTTGGCCATTTCTATCCCAGTTTTTGCATATCTCTAACCCTTTTTAAGCCTTTTTTGGCTATACCTTAACCATTTTTGCCCTCCTTCGACTCTTATTAAGCTTTTTTTTTTTTTTTTTCTAACACAGTTTCTCCAATTATTACCCGCTTTAATCCATTTTTGGCCATTTATAACCCACTTTTACACATCTCTAACCTGCTTTAAAGCATTTTTGGCATTTCCAACCATTTTTGGCACATCTATAAGCCCTTTTAAGCCATTTTTTTGCCATTTCTAACCCATTTTTGCTCACTCCTAACGCATTTTAAGCCATTTTTCACCATTTCTGTCCCAATTTAAACCTTCTGGGCCATTTCTAGCACAGTTTTGCAAACTTCTAACCCATTTTAAGCAATTTTTGGCCTTCCTACCCCAGTTTTACCCCTATCTAACCACCTTTAAGCCGCTTTTGGCCATTTATACCAATTTTCCTCAGCTCTAACCCTTTTTAAGCCTTTTTTTGCTCTACCTGAACGATTTTTGCCAACTTTCCACTCGTTTGAAGGTTTTTTCTATTTCCTTTCTAACCAACTTTTCCCCATTTCTTACCTGCTTTAACCCATTTTTGCCATTTCTAACCATTGCACACACATCTCTAACCTGCTTTAAAGCCTTTTTGGCCATTTCTAACCCCGCCTTTTGGCCAACTTAGGCCATTTCTAACCCGTTTTCGCACATCTCTAACCCAGCTTTTAAAGCTTTTTTGGCCGTTTCTAACCCGTTTTAAGCCAGCTTTGGTCATTTCTGACCCATTTTTGCACATCTCTAACCTTTTTTAAGCCAGTTTGGCTATTTCTCACTCATCTCTGCTTACCTCTAACCCTTTTTAAACCGGTTTTGGCCATTTCTAATCCAATTTTTGAACATTTCTAACCCGTTTTAAATAATTTTTGGCCATTTCTATCCCATTTTTGCGTGTCTAGAACCCTTTTAATGCATTTTTGACTCATTCTAAACATTTTTGCCCACTTTCCACCCGTTTTAAGCTAGTTTTTTTCTGTTTCTAACCCAGTTTTCCCCATTTCTTTACCCACTTGAATCCATTTTTGGCCATTTCTAGCCCATTTTTGCACATCTCTAACTGCTTTAAAGCAGTTTTGGCCATTTCTAACCATTTCTGGCACATCTCTAACCTCTTTTAAGCCATTCTTTGCCATTTCTAACCCATTTCTGCTCATCTCTAGCCCTTTTTAAAGACACGTTTGGGTCTTTCTACACCATTTTTTCTGACTTTCAACCTGGTTTAAGCCATTTTTCTTTCGTTTTCTAACTCATTTTTTGCCCATTCCTCACACGATTTAAACATTTTGGGGTTTATCTAAACCATTTTTACACACTTCTAACACATTTTAAGCCATTTTTCACTATTTCTATCCCATTTTAAGGCGTTTTTGGCCATTTGTAACCCATTTTTGCATACATCTAACCCTTTTAAAGCCGTTTTGGGCTCTTTCTAAAACACTCTCTTCCGCATTCAAGTAATTATAAGCATTTTTTTTTCTTTTCTGACCCATTTTTGGCCCAGTTCTCACACGTTTTATGCCATTTTCGGCTTACATCTAACCCTTTTTTACCCACTACTAACCCATTTTAACCCTTTTTTGGCTATATCTAACCCCATTTTAAGCTATTTTTGGCCATTTCTAACCCTTTTTTGCTCATCTCTAGCCCCTTTTAAGCCTAATTTGGCTTTTTCTAAACCGTTCTCGCATACCTCTAACCCTTTTAAGCCGGTTTTGGCATTTCTAATGCATTTTTTGTCCATTTTTGAGGCTTTTTAAATAAATTTTGGCCATTTCTATTCCATTTTTGCAAATCTCTAACCCTTTTAAAGCCATTTTTGGTTCTTTCTAAACCATTTCTCCCCACTTTCAACACGGTTTATGCTATTTTTTTTTTCCGTTTCTAACCCAGTTTTCTGCATTTCTCACCATCTTTAATCCATTTTTTTTGCCACTTCTAACCATTTTATTTTTTTTTTTTTTTGCACATCTCTTACCTGCTTTAAAGCCTTTTTGGCCATTTCTAACCCAATTTTGGCCATTCTTAACCTGTTTTATGCCATTCTTGGCCATTTCTAACTCATTTTTGCACATCTCTAACCCTTTTAAGCTACTTTTGGCCATTTCTTATCCATTTTTTGTCCATTCTAACCCATTTTTCTCCATTTCTAACACATTTTAAAGAGTTTTTGGCCATTTCTATCCCATTTTTGCACATCTCTAATCCTTTTTAAGCCTTTTTGGGCTATATCTTCACCATTTTTTCCCTCATTCAAAACTTTTTATGCTTTTTTTCTGTTTCTAATGCAGTTTTTCCCATTTCTCTCCCGCTTTAATCCTTTTTTGGCCATTTCTGACCAGTTTTTGCACATCTCTAACCTGCTTTAAAGCCTTTTTGGCCATTTCTATCCCAGTTTTTGCATATCTCTTACCCTTTTTAAGCCTTTTTTGGCTATACCTTAACCATTTTTGCCCTCCTTCAACTCTTATTAAGCTTTTTTTTTTTTTTCTAACACAGTTTCTCCCAATTATTACCCGCTTTAATCCATTTTTGGCCATTTCTAACCCACTTTTACACATCTCTAACCTGCTTTAAAGCATTTTTGGCCATTTCCAACCATTTTTGGCACATCTATAAGCCCTTTTAAGCCATTTTTGCCATTTCTAACCCATTTTTGCTCACTCCAAACGCATTTTAAGCCATTTTTGCCTCTTTCTACACGATGTTTTCTCGCTCTCAACCCGTTTTAAGCCATTTTTAGTTCTTTTCTAACTCATTTTTTGCCTGTTTCTCACACGATTTAAACCGTTTTCGGCTATATCTAACCCATTTTTGCTCACTCCTAACGCATTTTAAGCCATTTTTCACCATTTCTGTCCCAATTTAAACCTTTTGGGCCATTTCTAGCACAGTTTTGCAAACTTCTAACCCATTTTAAGCAATTTTTGGCCATTCCTACCCCAGTTTTACCCCTATCTAACCACCTTTAAGCCGCTTTTGGCCATTTATAATCCAATTTTCCTCAGCTCTAACCCTTTTTAAGCCTTTTTTTGCTCTACCTGAACGATTTTTGCCAACTTTCCACTCGTTTGAAGGTTTTTTCTCTTCCCTTTCTAACCAACTTTTCCCCATTTCTTACCTGCTTTAACCCATTTTTGCCATTTCTAACCATTGCACACACATCTCTAACCTGCTTTAAAGCCTTTTTGGCCATTTCTAACCCGCTTTTGGCCAACTTAGGCCATTTCTAACCCGTTTTCGCACATCTCTAACCCGCTTTAAAGCTTTTTTGGCCGTTTCTAACCCGTTTTAAGCCAGCTTTGGTCATTTCTGACCCATTTTTGCACATCTCTAACCTTTTTTAAGCCGGTTTTGGCTATTTCTCCACTCATCTCTGCTTACCTCTAACCCTTTTTAAACCGGTTTTGGCCATTTCTAATCCAATTTTTGTCCATTTCTAACCGGTTTAAATCATTTTTGGCCATTTCTATCCCATTTTTGCGTGTCTAGAACCCTTTTAATGCATTTTTGACTCATTCTAAACCATTTTTGCCCACTTTCCACCCGTTTTAAGCTAGTTTTTTTCTGTTTTCTAACCCAGTTTTCCCCATTTCTTTACCCACTTGAATCCATTTTTGGCCATTTCTAGCCCATTTTTGCACATCTCTAACCTGCTTTAAAGCAGTTTTGGCCATTTCTAACCATTTCTGGCACATCTCTAACCTCTTTTAAGCATTCTTTGCCATTTCTAACCCATTTCTGCTCATCTCTAGCCCTTTTAAAGACACGTTTGGGTCTTTCTACACCATTTTTTCTGACTTTCAACCTGGTTTAAGCCATTTTTCTTTCCTTTTCTAACTCATTTTTTGCCCATTGCTCACACGATTTAAACCATTTTTGGATTTATCTAAACCATTTTTACACACTTCTAACACATTTTAAGCCATTTTTCACTATTTCTATCCCATTTTAAGGCGTTTTTTGGCCATTTGTAACCATTTTTGCATACATCTAACCTTTTAAAGCCGTTTTGGGCTCTTTCTAAAACACTCTCTTCCGCATTCAAGTAATTATAAGCATTTTTTTTTCTTTTCTGACCCATTTTTGGCCCAGTTCTCACACGTTTTATGCCATTTTCGGCTACATCTAACCCTTTTTTACCCACTACTAACCCATTTTAACCCTTTTTTGGCTATATCTAACCATTTTAAGCTATTTTTGGCCATTTCTAACCCTTTTTTGCTCATCTCTAGCCCCTTTTAAGCCTAATTTGGCTTTTTCTAAACCGTTCTCGCATACCTCTAACCCTTTTAAGCCGGTTTTTGGCCATTTCTAATGCATTTTTTGTCCATTTTTGAGGCTTTTTAAATAAATTTTGGCCATTTCTATTCCATTTTTGCAAATCTCTAACCCTTTTAAAGCCATTTTTGGTTCTTTCTAAACCATTTCTCCCCACTTTCAACACGGTTTATGCTAATTTTTTTTTTCCGTTTCTAACCCAGTTTTCTGCATTTTCACCATCTTAATCCATTTTTTTGCCACTTCTAACCATTTTATTTTTTTTTTTTTGCACATCTCTTACCTGCTTTAAAGCCTTTTTGGCCATTTCTAACCCATTTTTGGCCATTCTTAACCTGTTTTATGCCATTCTTGGCCATTTCTAACTCATTTTTGCACATCTCTAACCCCTTTTAAGCTACTTTTGGCCATTTCTTATCCATTTTTTGTCCATTTCTAACCCATTTTTCTCCATTTCTAACACATTTTAAAGAGTTTTTGGCCATTTCTATCCCATTTTTGCACATCTCTAATCCTTTTTAAGCCTTTTTGGGCTATATCTTCACCATTTTTTCCCTCATTCAAAACTTTTTATGCTTTTTTTCTGTTTCTAATGCAGTTTTTCCCATTTCTCTCCCGCTTTAATCCTTTTTTGGCCATTTCTGACCAGTTTTTGCACATCTCTAACCTGCTTTAAAGCCTTTTTGGCCATTTCTATCCAGTTTTTGCATATCTCTAACCCTTTTTAAGCCTTTTTTGGCTATACCTTAACCATTTTTGCCCTCCTTCAACTCTTATTAAGCTTTTTTTTTCTTCAGTTTCTAACACAGTTTCTCCCAATTATTACCCGCTTTAATCCATTTTAGGCCATTTCTAACCCACTTTTACACATCTCTAACCTGCTTTAAAGCATTTTTGGCCATTTCCAACCATTTTTGGCACATCTATAAGCCCTTTTAAGCCATTTTTTGCCATTTCTAACCCATTTTTGCTCACTCCTAACGCATTTTTAAGCCATTTTTCACCATTTCTGTCCCAATTTAAACCTTCTGGGCCATTTCTAGCACAGTTTTGCAAACTTCTAACCCATTTTAAGCAATTTTGGCCATTCCTACCCCAGTTTTACCCCTATCTAACCACCTTTAAGCCGCTTTTGGCCATTTATAACCCAATTTTCCTCAGCTCTAACCCTTTTTAAGCTTTTTTTGCTCTACCTGAACGATTTTTGCCAACTTTCCACTCGTTTGAAGGTTTTTTCTATTTCCTTTCTAACCAACTTTTCCCATTTCTTACCTGCTTTAACCCATTTTTGCCATTTCTAACCATTGCACACACATCTCTAACCTGCTTTAAAGCCTTTTTGGCCATTTCTAACCCGCTTTTGGCCAACTTAGGCCATTTCTAACCCGTTTTCGCACATCTCTAACCCGCTTTAAAGCTTTTTTGGCCGTTTCTAACCCAGTTTTAAGCCAGCTTTGGTCATTTCTGACCCATTTTTGCACATCTCTAACCTTTTTTAAGCGGTTTTGGCTATTTCTCACTTCATCTCTGCTTACCTCTAACCCTTTTTAAACCGGTTTTGGCCATTTCTAATCCAATTTTTGTCCATTTCTAACCCGGTTTAAATCATTTTTGGCCATTTCTATCCCATTTTTGCGTGTCTAGAACCCTTTTAATGCATTTTTGACTCATTCTAAACCATTTTTGCCCACTTTCCACCCGTTTTAAGCTAGTTTTTTTCTGTTTCTAACCCAGTTTTCCCCATTTCTTTACCCACTTGAATCCATTTTTGGCCATTTCTAGCCCATTTTTGCACATCTCTAACCTGCTTTAAAGCAGTTTTGGCCATTTCTAACCATTTCTGGCACATCTCTAACCTCTTTTAAGCCATTCTTTGCCATTTCTAACCCATTTCTGCTCATCTCTAGCCCTTTTAAAGACACGTTTGGGTCTTTCTACACCATTTTTTCTGACTTTCAACCTGGTTTAAGCCATTTTTCTTTCCTTTTCTAACTCATTTTTTGCCCATTGCTCACACGATTTAAACCATTTTTGGATTTATCTAAACCATTTTTACACACTTCTAACACATTTTAAGCCATTTTTCACTATTTCTATCCCATTTTAAGGCGTTTTTGGCCATTTGTAACCCATTTTTGCATACATCTAACCTTTTTAAAGCCGTTTTGGGCTCTTTCTAAAACACTCTCTTCCGCATTCAAGTAATTATAAGCATTTTTTTTTCTTTTCTGACCCATTTTTGGCCCAGTTCTCACACGTTTTATGCCATTTTCGGCTACATCTAACCCTTTTTTACCCACTACTAACCCATTTTAACCCTTTTTTGGCTATATCTAACCCATTTTAAGCTATTTTTGGCCATTTCTAACCCTTTTTTGCTCATCTCTAGCCCCTTTTAAGCCTAATTTGGCTTTTTCTAAACCGTTCTCGCATACCTCTAACCCTTTTAAGCCGGTTTTGGCCATTTCTAATGCATTTTTTGTCCATTTTTGAGGCTTTTTAAATAAATTTTGGCCATTTCTATTCCATTTTTGCAAATCTCTAACCCTTTTAAAGCCATTTTTGGTTCTTTCTAAACCATTTCTCCCCACTTTCAACACGGTTTATGCTATTTTTTTTTTCCGTTTCTAACCCAGTTTTCTGCATTTCTCACCATCTTTAATCCATTTTTTTGCCACTTCTAACCATTTTATTTTTTTTTTTTTTTGCACATCTCTTACCTGCTTTAAAGCCTTTTTGGCCATTTCTAACCCATTTTTGGCCATTCTTAACCTGTTTTATGCCATTCTTGGCCATTTCTAACTCATTTTTGCACATCTCTAACCCCTTTTAAGCTACTTTTGGCCATTTCTTATCCATTTTTTGTCCATTTCTAACCCATTTTTCTCCATTTCTAACACATTTTAAAGAGTTTTTGGCCATTTCTATCCCATTTTTGCACATCTCTAATCCTTTTTAAGCCTTTTTGGGCTATATCTTCACCATTTTTTCCCTCATTCAAAACTTTTTATGCTTTTTTTCTGTTTCTAATGCAGTTTTTCCCATTTCTCTCCCGCTTTAATCCATTTTTGGCCATTTCTGACCAGTTTTTGCACATCTCTAACCTGCTTTAAAGCCTTTTTGGCCATTTCTATCCCAGTTTTTGCATATCTCTAACCCTTTTTAAGCCTTTTTTGGCTATACCTTAACCATTTTTGCCCTCCTTCGACTCTTATTAAGCTTTTTTTTTTTTTTTTTCTAACACAGTTTCTCCCAATTATTACCCGCTTTAATCCATTTTTGGCCATTTATAACCCACTTTTACACATCTCTAACCTGCTTTAAAGCATTTTTGGCCATTTCCAACCATTTTTGGCACATCTATAAGCCCTTTTAAGCCATTTTTTGCCATTTCTAACCCATTTTTGCTCACTCCTAACGCATTTTAAGCCATTTTTCACCATTTCTGTCCCAATTTAAACCTTCTGGGCCATTTCTAGCACAGTTTTGCAAACTTCTAACCCATTTTAAGCAATTTTTGGCCATTCCTACCCCAGTTTTACCCCTATCTAACCACCTTTAAGCCGCTTTTGGCCATTTATAACCCAATTTTCCTCAGCTCTAACCCTTTTTAAGCCTTTTTTTGCTCTACCTGAACGATTTTTGCCAACTTTCCACTCGTTTGAAGGTTTTTTCTATTTCCTTTCTAACCAACTTTTCCCCATTTCTTACCTGCTTTAACCCATTTTTGCCATTTCTAACCATTGCACACACATCTCTAACCTGCTTTAAAGCCTTTTTGGCCATTTCTAACCCGCTTTTGGCCAACTTAGGCCATTTCTAACCCGTTTTCGCACATCTCTAACCCGCTTTAAAGCTTTTTTGGCCGTTTCTAACCCGTTTTAAGCCAGCTTTGGTCATTTCTGACCCATTTTTGCACATCTGTAACCCGCTTTAAAGCTTTTTTGGCCGTTTCTAACCCATTTTAAGCCAGCTTTGGTCATTTCTGACCCATTTTTGCACATCTCTAACCTTTTTTAAGCTGGTTTTGGCTATTTCTCACTCATCTCTGCTTACCTCTAACCCTTTTTAAACCGGTTTTGGCCATTTCTAATCCAATTTTTGTCCATTTCTAACCCGTTTTAAATCATTTTTGGCCATTTCTATCCCATTTTTGCATGTCTAGAACCCTTTTAATGTATGTTGCAGAGTTGCAAAGCTCGCTGTGCGCTGAAGATGATCTGTAGGAAAATTTTGTCCTGGCTTTTCTGCTCTTTCAGCAGTGTCTAAACGTTCCTGCTCTACTTACTCTTGCTGCAGCTCACAGAGAGCGTGCACTGGAGAGGTTGTATTCAAACGGTCTTTTTGGAGAAAGTGTGAAGAGTGACCGCAATGTTTGTGTCACAGTTGCAAAGCTCACTGTGTGCTATAGATGACCAGCAGGAGGTTTTTCGCAAGGCTCTTCTGCTGTTTTAGCACAGTCTAAACATTGCTGCTCTACTCTCTCTGTTGCTGCTCAGCAGAGAGCTGGCACAGAGATGTTGGATTCAACTGGTCTTTCAGGCAGGAAAGGGAGGAGTGACAGCAATGTGTGTTGCAGAGTTGCAAAGCTCGCTGTGCGCTGACGATGATGAGCAGGAACATTTTGGCCTGGCTCTTCTGCTCTTTCAGCAGCGTCTAAACGTTCCTGCTCTACCCACTCTGCTGCTGCTCAGAGAGAGCGGGCACTGGAAAGGTTGCATTCAAATGGACTTTTAGGAGATAAAGTGACCTGTGACAGTAATGTGTGTGTCACAGTTGCAAAGCTCACTGTGTGCTGAAGATGATCAGCAGGAACTTTGTGCATGTCTCTTCTGCTGTTTCAGCAGAGACCAAACGTAACTGCTATATTCTGCTGCTGCTGACAAAGAGCAAACACAGGAGTTGTAGGATTCAATTGGACTTTCAGGTAGGAAAGTGAGGGGTGACAGCAATGTGTGTGACACAGTTTCAAAGCTCACTGTGCGCTGAAGATGCCCAGCCGGAGATTCCCTGCTGGCCCATCGGCTGTGGGATTAGAGGTCAAGCGCTTAGTGCTCCCCTGTCACAACTGCTCTTGAAAGGAGATAGGGCACCCGAAACGTTGGATTCAAATGCACTTTTAGGAGATAAAGTGAGGAGTGACAGCAATGTTTGTGTCACAGTTGCAAAGCTAACTGTGTGCTAAACATGATCAGCAGGAGCTTTTTCGCAAGGCTCTTCTGCTGTTTTAGAACAGTCGAAACATTGCTGCTCTACTCTCTCTGTTGCTGCTCAGCAGAGAGAGAGCACAGAGATGTTGGATTCAATTGGTCTTTCAGGCAGGAAAGGGAGGAGAGACAGCAATGTATGTTGCAGAGTTGCAAAGCTCGCTGTGCGCTGAAGATGATCTGTAGGAACATTTTGGCCTGGCTTTTCCGCTCTTTCAGCAGTGTCTAAACGTTCCTGCTCTACTTACTCTTGCTGCAGCTCACAGAGAGCGTGCACTGGAGAGGTTGTATTCAAACGGTCTTTTTGGAGAAAGAGTGAAGAGTGACAGCAATGTTTGTGTCACAGTTGCAAAGCCCACTGTGTGCTATAGATGACCAGCAGGAGGTTTTTCGCAAGGCTCTTCTGCTGTTTTAGCACAGTCTAAACATTGCTGCTCTACTCTCTCTGTTGCTGCTCATCAGAGAGCTGGCACAGAGATGTTGGATTCAACTGGTCTTTCAGGCAGGAAAGGGAGGAGTGACAGCAATGTGTGTTGCAGAGTTGCAAAGCTCGCTGTGCGCTGACGATGATGAGCAGGAACATTTTGGCCTGGCTCTTCTGCTCTTTCAGCAGTGTCTAAACGTTCCTGCTCTACTCACTCTGCTGCTGCTCAGAGAGAGCGGGCACTGGAAAGGTTGCATTCAAATGGCACAGTTAGCTTTGCAACTGTGACACAAACATTGCTGTCACTCCTCACTTTATCTCCTAAAAGTGCATTTGAATCCAACGTTTCGGGTGCCCTCTCTCCTTTCAAGAGCAGTTGTGACAGGGGAGCACGAAGCTCTTGACCTCTAATCCCACAGCCGATGGGCCAGCAGGGAAACTCCGGCTGGGCATCTTCAGCGCACAGTGAGCTTTGAAACTGTGTCACACACATTGCTGTCACCCCTCACTTTCCTACCTGAAAGTCCAATTGAATCCTACAACTCCTGTGCTTGCTCTTTGTCAGCAGCAGCAGAATATAGCAGTTACGTTTGGTCTCTGCTGAAACAGCAGAAGAGACATGCACAAAGTTCCTGCTGATCATCTTCAGCACACAGTGAGCTTTGCAACCGTGACACACACATTACTGTCACTGGTCACTTTATCTCCTAAAAGTCCATTTGAATGCAACCTTTCCAGTGCCCGCTCTCTCTGAGCAGCAGCAGAGTGAGTAGAGCAGGAACGTTTAGACTCTGCTGAAAGAGCAGAAGAGCCAGGCCAAAATGTTCCTGCTGATCATCGTCAGCGCACAGCGAGCTTTGCAACTCTGCAACACACATTGCTGTCACTCCTCCCTTTCCTGCCTGAAAGACCAGTTGAATCCAACATCTCTGTGCCAGCTCTCTGCTGAGCAGCAACAGAGAGAGTAGAGCAGCAATGTTTAGACTGTGCTAAAACAGCAGAAGAGCCTTGCGAAAAACCTCCTGCTGGTCATCTATAGCACACAGTGAGCTTTGCAACTGTGACACAAACATTGCTGTCACTCTTCACTCTTTCTCCAAAAACACCGTTTGAATACAACCTCTCCAGTGCACGCTCTCTGTGAGCTGCAGCAAGAGTAAGTAGAGCAGGAGCGTTTAGACACTGCTGAAAGAGCAGAAAAGCCAGGCCAAAATGTTCCTACAGATCATCTTCAGCGCACAGCGAGCTTTGCAACTCTGCAACATCCATTGCTGTCACTCCTCCCTTTCCTGCCTGAAAGACCAATTGAATCCAACATCTCTGTGCTCTCTCTCTGCTAGAGCAGCAACAGAGAGAGTAGAGCAGCAATGTTTAGTCTGTGCTAATACAGCAGAAGAGCCTTGCGAAAAAGCTCCTGCTGATCATGTTTAGCACACAGTTAGCTTTGCAACTGTGACACACACATTACTGTCACTGGTCACTTTATCTCCTAAAAGTGCATTTGAATCCAACGTTTCTGGGGCGCTCTCTCCTTTCAAGAGCAGTTGTGACAGGGGAGCACGAAGCGCTTGACCTCTAATCCCACAGCCGATGGGCCAGCAGGGAAACTCCGGCTGGGCATCTTCAGCGCACAGTGAGCATTGAAACTGTGTCACACACATTGCTGTCACCCCTCACTTTCCTACCAGAAAGTCCAATCGAATCCTACAACTCCTGTGCTTGCTCTTTGTCAGCAGCAGCAGAATATAGCAGTTACGTTTGGTCTTTTTGGAGAAAGAGTGAAGAGTGACAGCAATGTTTGTGTCACAGTTGCAAAGCTAACTGTGTGCTAAACATGATCAGCAGGAGCTTTTTCGCAAGGCTCTTCTGCTGTTTTAGCACAGTCGAAACATTGCTGCTCTACTCTCTCTGTTGCTGCTCAGCAGAGAGAGAGCACAGAGATGTTGGATTCAATTGGTCTTTCAGGCAGGAAAGGGAGGAGTGACAGCAATGGATGTTGCAGAGTTGCAAAGCTCGCTGTGCGCTGAAGATGATCTGTAGGAACATTTTGGCCTGGCTTTTCCGCTCTTTCAGCAGTGTCTAAACGTTCCTGCTCTACTTACTCTTGCTGCAGCTCACAGAGAGCGTGCACTGGAGAGGTTGTATTCAAACGGTCTTTTTGGAGAAAGAGTGAAGAGTGACAGCAATGTTTGTGTCACAGTTGCAAAGCTCACTGTGTGCTATAGATGACCAGCAGGAGGTTTTTCGCAAGGCTCTTCTGCTGTTTTAGCACAGTCTAAACATTGCTGCTCTACTCTCTCTGTTGCTGCTCAGCAGAGAGCTGGCACAGAGATGTTGGATTCAATTGGTCTTTCAGGCAGGAAAGGGAGGAGTGACAGCAATGTGTGCTGCAGAGTTGCAAAGCTCGCTGTGCGCTGAAGATGATCTGCAGGAACATTTTGTCCTGGCTCTTCTATTCTTTGAGTAGGGTCTAAACGTTCCTGCTCTACCCTCTCTGCTGCTGCACAGCAGAGAAAGGGCACAGAGATTTGGGATTCAATTGGACTTTGAGGTAGGAACGTGAGGAGCGACAGCAATATATGTGTCACAGTTGCAAAGCTGACTGCGTGCTGAAGGTGCATAGCCGGAGCTTTCACTCCTGGCTCTTCGGCTGTGGGAGCAGAGGCCAAGAGCTCGTGTTCACGTGTCACTGCTGCTGTTCAAACGAGAGAGGGCGCGAGAGACTATGGATTCAAACGGACTATTAGGAGATGAAGGGAGGAGTGACAGCAATGTGTGTAGCAGAGTTGCAAAGCTCGCTGTGTGCTGACGATGATCAGCAGGAACATTTTGGCCTGGCTCTTCTGCTCTTTCAGCAGAGTCTAAATGTTCCTGCTCTACTCACTCTGCTGCTGCTCAGAGAGAGCGGGCACTGGAAAGGTTGCATTCAAATGGACTTTTAGGAGATAAAGTGACCAGTGACAGTAATGTGTGTGTCCCAGTTGCAAAGCTCACTGTGTGCTGAAGATGATCAGCAGGAACTTTGTGCATGTCTCTTCTGCTGTTTCAGCAGAGACCAAACGTAACTGCTATATTCTGCTGCTGCTGACAAAGAGCAAGCACAGGAGTTGTAGGATTCGATTGGACTTTCAGGTAGGAAAGTGAGGGGTGACAGCAATGTGTGTGACACAGTTTCAAAGCTCACTGTGCGCTGAAGATGCCCAGCCGGAGTTTCCCTGCTGGCCCATCGGCTGTGGGATTAGAGGTCAAGTGCTTCGTGCTCCCCTGTCACAACTGCTCTTGAAAGGAGAGAGGGCACCAGAAACGTTGGATTCAAATGCACTTTTAGGAGATAAAGTGAGGAGTGACAGCAATGTTTGTGTCACAGTTGCAAAGCTAACTGTGTGCTAAACATGATCAGCACGAGCTTTTTCGCAAGGCTCTTCTGCTGTTTTAGCACAGTCAAAACATTGCTGCTCTACTCTCTCTGTTGCTGCTCAGCAGAGAGCTGGCACAGAGATGTTGGATTCAACTGGTCTTTCAGGCAGGAAAGGGAGGAGTGACAGCAATGTGTGTTGCAGAGTTGCAAAGCTCGCTGTGCGCTGACGATGATGAGCAGGAACATTTTGGCCTGGCTCTTCTGCTCTTTCAGCAGAGTCTAAACGTTCCTGCTCTACTCACTCTGCTGCTGCTCAGAGAGAGCGGGCACTGGAAAGGTTGCATTCAAATGGACTTTTAGGAGATAAAGTGACCAGTGACAGTAATGTGTGTGTCCCAGTTGCAAAGCTCACTGTGTGCTGAAGATGATCAGCAGGAACTTTGTGCATGTCTCTTCTGCTGTTTCAGCAGAGACCAAACGTAACTGCTATATTCTGCTGCTGCTGACAAAGAGCAAGCACAGGAGTTGTAGGATTCAATTGGACTTTCAGGTAGGAAAGTGAGGGGTGACAGCAATGTGTGTGACACATCATCTTCAGCGCACAGCGAGCTTTGCAACTCTGCAACACACATTGCTGTCACTCCTCCCTTTCCTGCCTGAAAGACCAGTTGAATCCAACATCTCTGTGCCAGCTCTCTGATGAGCAGCAACAGAGAGAGTAGAGCAGCAATGTTTAGACTGTGCTAAAACAGCAGAAGAGCCTTGCGAAAAACCTCCTGCTGGTCATCTATAGCACACAGTGAGCTTTGCAACTGTGACACAAACATTGCTGTCACTCTTCACTCTTTCTCCAAAAACACCGTTTGAATACAACCTCTCCAGTGCACGCTCTCTGTGAGCTGCAGCAAGAGTAAGTAGAGCAGGAACGTTTAGACACTGCTGAAAGAGCAGAAAAGCCAGGCCAAAATGTTCCTACAGATCATCTTCAGCGCACAGCGAGCTTTGCAACTCTGCAACATACATTGCTGTCACTCCTCCCTTTCCTGCCTGAAAGACCAGTTGAATCCAACATCTCTGTGCCAGCTCTCTGCTGAGCAGCAACAGAGAGAGTAGAGCAGCAATGTTTAGACTGTGCTAAAACAGCAGAAGAGCCTTGCGAAAAACCTCCTGCTGGTCATCTATAGCACACAGTGAGCTTTGCAACTGTGACACAAACATTGTTGTCACTCTTCACTCTTTCTCCAAAAAGACCGTTTGAATACAACCTCTCCAGTGCACGCTCTCTGTGAGCTGCAGCAAGAGTAAGTAGAGCAGGAGCGTTTAGACACTGCTGAAAGAGCAGAAAAGCCAGGCCAAAATGTTCCTACAGATCATCTTCAGCGCACAGCGAGCTTTGCAACTCTGCAACATGCATTGCTGTCTCTCCTCCCTTTCCTGCCTGAAAGACCAATTGAATCCAACATCTCTGTGCTCTCTCTCTGCTGAGCAGCAACAGAGAGAGTAGAGCAGCAATGTTTCGACTGTGCTAAAACAGCAGAAGAGCCTTGCGAAAAAGCTCCTGCTGATCATGTTTAGCACACAGTTAGCTTTGCAACTGTGACACAAACATTGCTGTCACTCCTCACTTTATCTCCTAAATGTGCATTTGAATCCAACGTTTCTGGTGCCCTCTCTCCTTTCAAGAGCAGTTGTGACAGGGGAGCACTAAGCGCTTGACCTCTAATCCCACAGCCGATGGGCCAGCAGGGAAACTCCGGCTGGGCATCTTCAGCGCACAGTGAGCTTTGAAACTGTGTCACACACATTGCTGTCACCCCTCACTTTCCTACCTGAATGTCCAATTGAATCCTACAACTCCTGTGCTTGCTCTTTGTCAGCAGCAGCAGAATATAGCAGTTACGTTTGGTCTCTGCTGAAACAGCAGAAGAGACATGCACAAAGTTCCTGCTGATCATCTTCAGCACACAGTGAGCTTTGCAACCGTGACACACACATTACTGTCACTGGTCACTTTATCTCCTAAAAGTCCATTTGAATGCAACCTTTCCAGTGCCCGCTCTCTCTGAGCAGCAGCAGAGTGAGTAGAGCAGGAATGTTTAGACTCTGCTGAAAGAGCAGAAGAGCCAGGCCAAAATGTTCCTGCTCATCATCGTCAGCGCACAGCGAGCTTTGCAACTCTGCAACACACATTGCTGTCACTCCTCCCTTTCCTGCCTGAAAGACCAGTTGAATCCAACATCTCTGTGCCAGCTCTCTGCTGAGCAGCAACAGAGAGAGTAGAGCAGCAATGTTTAGACTGTGCTAAAACAGCAGAAGAGCCTTGCGAAAAACCTCCTGCTGGTCATCTATAGCACACAGTGAGCTTTGCAACTGTGACACAAACATTGCTGTCACTCTTCACTCTTTCTCCAAAAAGACCGTTTGAATACAACCTCTCCAGTGCACGCTCTCTGTGAGCTGCAGCAAGAGTAAGTAGAGCAGGAACGTTTAGACACTGCTGAAAGAGCGGAAAAGCCAGGACAAAATGTTCCTACAGATCATCTTCAGCGCACAGCGAGCTTTGCAACTCTGCAACAGACATTGCTGTCTCTCCTCCCTTTCCTGCCTGAAAGACCAATTGAATCCAACATCTCTGTGCTCTCTCTCTGCTGAGCAGCAACAGAGAGAGTAGAGCAGCAATGTTTCGACTGTTCTAAAACAGCAGAAGAGCCTTGCGAAAAAGCTCCTGCTGATCATGTTTAGCACACAGTTAGCTTTGCAACTGTGACACAAACATTGCTGTCACTCCTCACTTTATCTCCTAAATGTGCATTTGAATCCAGCGTTTCGGGTGCCCTCTCTCCTTTCAAGAGCAATTGTGACAGGGGAGCACGAAGCGCTTGACCTCTAATCCCACAGCCGATGGGCCAGCAGGGAAACTCCGGCTGGGCACCTTCAGCGCACAGTGAGCTTTGAAACTGTGTCACACACATTGCTGTCACCCCTCACTTTCCTACCTGAAAGTCCAATTGAATCCTACAACTCCTGTGCTTGCTCTTTGTCAGCAGCAGCAGAATATAGCAGTTACGTTTGGTCTCTGCTGAAACAGCAGAAGAGACATGCACAAAGTTCCTGCTGATCATCTTCAGCACACAGTGAGCTTTGCAACTGTGACACACACATTACTGTCACTGGTCACTTTATCTCCTAAAAGTCCATTTGAATGCAACCTTTCCAGAGCCCGCGCTCTCTGAGCAGCAGCAGAGTGAGTAGAGCAGGAACGTTTAGACTCTGCTGAAAGAGCAGAAGAGCCAGGCCAAAATGTTCCTGCTCATCATCGTCAGCGCACAGCGAGCTTTGCAACTCTGCAACACACATTGCTGTCACTCCTCCCTTCATCTCCTAATAGTCCGTTTGAATCCATAGTCTCTCGCGCCCTCTCTCGTTTGAACAGCAGCAGTGACACGTGAACACGAGCTCTTGGCCTCTGCTCCCACAGCCGAAGAGCCAGGAGTGAAAGCTCCGGCTATGCTCCTTCAGCACGCAGTCAGCTTTGCAACTGTGACACATAAATTGCTGTCGCTCCTCACGTTCCTACCTCAAAGTCCAATTGAATCCCAAATCTCTGTGCCCTTTCTCTGCTGTGCAGCAGCAGAGAGGGTAGAGCAGGAACGTTTAGACCCTACTCAAAGAATAGAAGAGCCAGGACAAAATGTTCCTGCAGATCATCTTCAGCGCACAGCGAGCTTTGTAACTCTGCAGCACACATTGCTGTCACTCCTCCCTTTCCTGCCTGAAAGACCAATTGAATCCAACATCTCTGTGCCAGCTCTCTGATGAGCAGCAACAGAGAGAGTAGAGCAGCAATGTTTAGACTGTGCTAAAACAGCAGAAGAGCCTTGCGAAAAACCTCCTGCTGGTCATCTATAGCACACAGTGAGCTTTGCAACTGTGACACAAACATTGCTGTCACTCTTCACTCTTTCTCCAAAAAGACCGTTTGAATACAACCTCTCCAGTGCACGCTCTCTGTGAGCTGCAGCAAGAGTAAGTAGAGCAGGAGCGTTTAGACACTGCTGAAAGAGCAGAAAAGCCAGGCCAAAATGTTCCTACAGATCATCTTCAGCGCACAGCGAGCTTTGCAACTCTGCAACATCCATTGCTGTCACTCCTCCCTTTCCTGCCTGAAAGACCAATTGAATCCAACATCTCTGTGCTCTCTCTCTGCTGAGCAGCAACAGGGAGAGTAGAGCAGCAATGTTTACACTGTTATAAAACAGCAGAAGAGCCTTGCGAAAAAGCTCCTGCTGATCATGTTTAGCACACAGTTAGCTTTGCAACTGTGACACAAACATTGCTGTCACTCCTCACTTTATCTCCTAAAAGTGCATTTGAATCCAACGTTTCTGGTGCCCTCTCTCCTTTCAAGAGCAGTTGTGACAAGGGAGCACGAAGCGCTTGACCTCTAATCCCACAGCCGATGGGCCAGCAGGGAAACTCCGGCTGGGCATCTTCAGCGCACAGTGAGCTTTGAAACTGTGTCACACACATTGCTGTCACCCCTCACTTTCCTACCTGAAAGTCCAATTGAATCCTACAACTCCTGTGCTTGCTCTTTGTCAGCAGCAGCAGAATATAGCAGTTACGTTTGGTCTCTGCTGAAACAGCAGAAGAGACATGCACAAAGTTCCTGCTGATCATCTTCAGCACACAGTGAGCTTTGCAACTGTGACACACACATTACTGTCACTGGTCACTTTATCTCCTAAAAGTCCATTTGAATGCAGCCTTTCCAGTGCCCGCTCTCTCTGAGCAGCAGCAGAGTGAGTAGAGCAGGAACGTTTAGACTCTGCTGAAAGAGCAGAAGAGCCAGGCCAAAATGTTCCTGCTCATCATCGTCAGCGCACAGCGAGCTTTGCAACTCTGCAACACACATTGCTGTCACTCCTCCCTTTCCTGCCTGAAAGACCAGTTGAATCCAACATCTCTGTGCCAGCTCTCTGCTGAGCAGCAACAGAGAGAGTAGAGCAGCAATGTTTAGACTGTGCTAAAACAGCAGAAGAGCCTTGCGAAAAACCTCCTGCTGGTCATCTATAGCACACAGTGAGCTTTGCAACTGTGACACAAACATTGCTGTCACTCTTCACTCTTTCTCCAAAAACACCGTTTGAATACAACCTCTCCAGTGCACGCTCTCTGTGAGCTGCAGCAAGAGTAAGTAGAGCAGGAACGTTTAGACACTGCTGAACGAGCAGAAAAGCCAGGCCAAAATGTTCCTACAGATCATCTTCAGAGCACAGCGAGCTTTGCAACTCTGCAACATACATTGCTGTCACTCCTCCCTTTCCTGCCTGAAAGACCAGTTGAATCCAACATCTCTGTGCCAGCTCTCTGCTGAGCAGCAACAGAGAGAGTAGAGCAGCAATGTTTAGACTGTGCTAAAACAGCAGAAGAGCCTTGCGAAAAACCTCCTGCTGGTCATCTATAGCACACAGTGAGCTTTGCAACTGTGACACAAACATTGCTGTCACTCTTCACTCTTTCTCCAAAAAGACCGTTTGAATACAACCTCTCCAGTGCACGCTCTCTGTGAGCTGCAGCAAGAGTAAGTAGAGCAGGAGCGTTTAGACACTGCTGAAAGAGCAGAAAAGCCAGGACAAAATGTTCCTACAGATCATCTTCAAGGCACAGCGAGCTTTGCAACTCTGCAACATCCATTGCTGTCACTCCTCCCTTTCCTGCCTGAAAGACCAATTGAATCCAACATCTCTGTGCTCTCTCTCTGCTGAGCAGCAACAGAGAGAGTAGAGCAGCAATGTTTCGACTGTGCTAAAACAGCAGAAGAGCCTTGCGAAAAAGCTCCTGCTGATCATGTTTAGCACACAGTTAGCTTTGCAACTGTGACACAAACATTGCTGTCACTCCTCACTTTATCTCCTAAAAGTGCATTTGAATCCAACGTTTCTGGTGCCCTCTCTCCTTTCAAGAGCAGTTGTGACAGGGGAGCACGAAGCACTTGACCTCTAATCCCACAGCCGATGGGCCAGCAGGGAAACTCCGGCTGGGCATCTTCAGCGCACAGTGAGCTTTGAAACTGTGTCACACACATTGCTGTCACCCCTCACTTTCCTACCTGAAAGTCCAATTGAATCCTACAACTCCTGTGCTTGCTCTTTGTCAGCAGCAGCAGAATATAGCAGTTACGTTTGGTCTCTGCTGAAACAGCAGAAGAGACATGCACAAAGTTCCTGCTGATCATCTTCAGCACACAGTGAGCTTTGCAACTGGGACACACACATTACTGTCACTGGTCACTTTATCTCCTAAAAGTCCATTTGAATGCAACCTTTCCAGGGCCCGCTCTCTCTGAGCAGCAGCAGAGTGAGTAGAGCAGGAACGTTTAGACTCTGCTGAAAGAGCAGAAGAGCCAGGCCAAAATGTTCCTGCTGATCATCGTCAGCACACAGCGAGCTTTGCAACTCTGCAACACACATTGCTGTCACTCCTCCCTTCATCTCCTAATAGTCCGTTTGAATCCATAGTCTCTCGCGCCCTCTCTCGTTTGAACAGCAGCAGTGACACGTGAACACGAGCTCTTGGCCTCTGCTCCCACAGCCGAAGAGCCAGGAGTGAAAGCTCCGGCTATGCACCTTCAGCACGCAGTCAGCTTTGCAACTGTGACACATATATTGCTGTCGCTCCTCACGTTCCTACCTCAAAGTCCAATTGAATCCCAAATCTCTGTGCCCTTTCTCTGCTGTGCAGCAGCAGAGAGGGTAGAGCAGGAACGTTTAGACCCTACTCAAAGAATAGAAGAGCCAGGACAAAATGTTCCTGCAGATCATCTTCAGCGCACAGCGAGCTTTGCAACTCTGCAGCACACATTGCTGTCACTCCTCCCTTTCCTGCCTGAAAGACCAATTGAATCCAACATCTCTGTGCCAGCTCTCTGCTGAGCAGCAACAGAGAGAGTAGAGCAGCAATGTTTAGACTGTGCTAAAACAGCAGAAGAGCCTTGCGAAAAACCTCCTGCTGGTCATCTATAGCACACAGTGAGCTTTGCAACTGTGACACAAACATTGCTGTCACTCTTCACTCTTTCTCCAAAAAGACCGTTTGAATACAACCTCTCCAGTGCACGCTCTCTGTGAGCTGCAGCAAGAGTAAGTAGAGCAGGAACGTTTAGACACTGCTGAAAGAGCAGAAAAGCCAGGCCAAAATGTTCCTACAGATCATCTTCAGCGCACAGCGAGCTTTGCAACTCTGCAACATACATTGCTGTCACTCCTCCCTTTCCTGCCTGAAAGACCAATTGAATCCAACATCTCTGTGCTCTCTCTCTGCTGAGCAGCAACAGAGAGAGTAGAGCAGCAATGTTTCGACTGTGCTAAAACAGCAGAAGAGCCTTGCGAAAAAGCTCCTGCTGATCATGTTTAGCACACAGTTAGCTTTGCAACTGTGACACAAACATTGCTGTCACTCCTCACTTTATCTCCTAAAAGTGCATTTGAATCCAACGTTTCTGGTGCCCTCTCTCCTTTCAAGAGCAGTTGTGACAAGGGAGCACGAAGCGCTTGACCTCTAATCCCACAGCCGATGGGCCAGCAGGGAAACTCCGGCTGGGCATCTTCAGCGCACAGTGAGCTTTGAAACTGTGTCACACACATTGCTGTCACCCCTCACTTTCCTACCTGAAAGTCCAATCGAATCCTACAACTCCTGTGCTTGCTCTTTGTCAGCAGCAGCAGAATATAGCAGTTACGTTTGGTCTCTGCTGAAACAGCAGAAGAGACATGCACAAAGTTCCTGCTGATCATCTTCAGCACACAGTGAGCTTTGCAACTGGGACACACACATTACTGTCACTGGTCACTTTATCTCCTAAAAGTCCATTTGAATGCAACCTTTCCAGGGCCCGCTCTCTCTGAGCAGCAGCAGAGTGAGTAGAGCAGGAACGTTTAGACTCTGCTGAAAGAGCAGAAGAGCCAGGCCAAAATGTTCCTGCTGATCATCGTCAGCACACAGCGAGCTTTGCAACTCTGCAACACACATTGCTGTCACTCCTCCCTTCATCTCCTAATAGTCCGTTTGAATCCATAGTCTCTCGCGCCCTCTCTCGTTTGAACAGCAGCAGTGACACGTGAACACGAGCTCTTGGCCTCTGCTCCCACAGCCGAAGAGCCAGGAGTGAAAGCTCCGGCTATGCACCTTCAGCACGCAGTCAGCTTTGCAACTGTGACACATATATTGCTGTCGCTCCTCACGTTCCTACCTCAAAGTCCAATTGAATCCCAAATCTCTGTGCCCTTTCTCTGCTGTGCAGCAGCAGAGAGGGTAGAGCAGGAACGTTTAGACCCTACTCAAAGAATAGAAGAGCCAGGACAAAATGTTCCTGCAGATCATCTTCAGCGCACAGCGAGCTTTGCAACTCTGCAGCACACATTGCTGTCACTCCTCCCTTTCCTGCCTGAAAGACCAATTGAATCCAACATCTCTGTGCCAGCTCTCTGCTGAGCAGCAACAGAGAGAGTAGAGCAGCAATGTTTAGACTGTGCTAAAACAGCAGAAGAGCCTTGCGAAAAACCTCCTGCTGGTCATCTATAGCACACAGTGAGCTTTGCAACTGTGACACAAACATTGCTGTCACTCTTCACTCTTTCTCCAAAAAGACCGTTTGAATACAACCTCTCCAGTGCACGCTCTCTGTGAGCTGCAGCAAGAGTAAGTAGAGCAGGAACGTTTAGACACTGCTGAAAGAGCAGAAAAGCCAGGCCAAAATGTTCCTACAGATCATCTTCAGCGCACAGCGAGCTTTGCAACTCTGCAACATACATTGCTGTCACTCCTCCCTTTCCTGCCTGAAAGACCAATTGAATCCAACATCTCTGTGCTCTCTCTCTGCTGAGCAGCAACAGAGAGAGTAGAGCAGCAATGTTTCGACTGTGCTAAAACAGCAGAAGAGCCTTGCGAAAAAGCTCCTGCTGATCATGTTTAGCACACAGTTAGCTTTGCAACTGTGACACAAACATTGCTGTCACTCCTCACTTTATCTCCTAAAAGTGCATTTGAATCCAACGTTTCTGGTGCCCTCTCTCCTTTCAAGAGCAGTTGTGACAAGGGAGCACGAAGCGCTTGACCTCTAATCCCACAGCCGATGGGCCAGCAGGGAAACTCCGGCTGGGCATCTTCAGCGCACAGTGAGCTTTGAAACTGTGTCACACACATTGCTGTCACCCCTCACTTTCCTACCTGAAAGTCCAATTGAATCCTACAACTCCTGTGCTTGCTCTTTGTCAGCAGCAGCAGAATATAGCAGTTACGTTTGGTCTCTGCTGAAACAGCAGAAGAGACATGCACAAAGTTCCTGCTGATCATCTTCAGCACACAGTGAGCTTTGCAACTGTGACACACACATTACTGTCACTGGTCACTTTATCTCCTAAAAGTCCATTTGAATGCAACCTTTCCAGTGCCCGCTCTCTCTGAGCAGCAGCAGAGTGAGTAGAGCAGGAACGTTTAGACTCTGCTGAAAGAGCAGAAGAGCCAGGCCAAAATGTTCCTGCAGATCATCGTCAGCGCACAGCGAGGTTTGCAACTCTGCAACACACATTGCTGTCACTCCTCCCTTTCCTGCCTGAAAGACCAGTTGAATCCAACATCTCTGTGCCAGCTCTCTGCTGAGCAGCAACAGAGAGAGTAGAGCAGCAATGTTTAGACTGTGCTAAAACAGCAGAAGAGCCTTGCGAAAAACCTCCTGCTGGTCATCTATAGCACACAGTGAGCTTTGCAACTGTGACACAAACATTGCTGTCACTCTTCACTCTTTCTCCAAAAAGACCGTTTGAATACAACCTCTCCAGTGCACGCTCTCTGTGAGCTGCAGCAAGAGTAAGTAGAGCAGGAGCGTTTAGACACTGCTGAAAGAGCAGAAAAGCCAGGACAAAATGTTCCTACAGATCATCTTCAAGGCACAGCGAGCTTTGCAACTCTGCAACATCCATTGCTGTCACTCCTCCCTTTCCTGCCTGAAAGACCAATTGAATCCAACATCTCTGTGCTCTCTCTCTGCTGAGCAGCAACAGAGAGAGTAGAGCAGCAATGTTTTGACTGTGCTAAAACAGCAGAAGAGCCTTGCGAAAAAGCTCGTGCTGATCATGTTTAGCACACAGTTAGCTTTGCAACTGTGACACAAACATTGCTGTCACTCCTCACTTTATCTCCTAAAAGTGCATTTGAATCCAACGTTTCTGGTGCCCTCTCTCCTTTCAAGAGCAGTTGTGACAGGGGAGCACGAAGCACTTGACCTCTAATCCCACAGCCGATGGGCCAGCAGGGAAACTCCGGCTGGGCATCTTCAGCGCACAGTGAGCTTTGAAACTGTGTCACACACATTGCTGTCACCCCTCACTTTCCTACCTGAAAGTCCAATCGAATCCTACAACTCCTGTGCTTGCTCTTTGTCAGCAGCAGCAGAATATAGCAGTTACGTTTGGTCTCTGCTGAAACAGCAGAAGAGACATGCACAAAGTTCCTGCTGATCATCTTCAGCACACAGTGAGCTTTGCAACTGGGACACACACATTACTGTCACTGGTCACTTTATCTCCTAAAAGTCCATTTGAATGCAACCTTTCCAGGGCCCGCTCTCTCTGAGCAGCAGCAGAGTGAGTAGAGCAGGAACGTTTAGACTCTGCTGAAAGAGCAGAAGAGCCAGGCCAAAATGTTCCTGCTGATCATCGTCAGCACACAGCGAGCTTTGCAACTCTGCAACACACATTGCTGTCACTCCTCCCTTCATCTCCTAATAGTCCGTTTGAATCCATAGTCTCTCGCGCCCTCTCTCGTTTGAACAGCAGCAGTGACACGTGAACACGAGCTCTTGGCCTCTGCTCCCACAGCCGAAGAGCCAGGAGTGAAAGCTCCGGCTATGCACCTTCAGCACGCAGTCAGCTTTGCAACTGTGACACATATATTGCTGTCGCTCCTCACGTTCCTACCTCAAAGTCCAATTGAATCCCAAATCTCTGTGCCCTTTCTCTGCTGTGCAGCAGCAGAGAGGGTAGAGCAGGAACGTTTAGACCCTACTCAAAGAATAGAAGAGCCAGGACAAAATGTTCCTGCAGATCATCTTCAGCGCACAGCGAGCTTTGCAACTCTGCAGCACACATTGCTGTCACTCCTCCCTTTCCTGCCTGAAAGACCAATTGAATCCAACATCTCTGTGCCAGCTCTCTGCTGAGCAGCAACAGAGAGAGTAGAGCAGCAATGTTTAGACTGTGCTAAAACAGCAGAAGAGCCTTGCGAAAAACCTCCTGCTGGTCATCTATAGCACACAGTGAGCTTTGCAACTGTGACACAAACATTGCTGTCACTCTTCACTCTTTCTCCAAAAAGACCGTTTGAATACAACCTCTCCAGTGCACGCTCTCTGTGAGCTGCAGCAAGAGTAAGTAGAGCAGGAACGTTTAGACACTGCTGAAAGAGCAGAAAAGCCAGGCCAAAATGTTCCTACAGATCATCTTCAGCGCACAGCGAGCTTTGCAACTCTGCAACATACATTGCTGTCACTCCTCCCTTTCCTGCCTGAAAGACCAATTGAATCCAACATCTCTGTGCCAGCTCTCTGCTGAGCAGCAACAGAGAGAGTAGAGCAGCAATGTTTCGACTGTGCTAAAACAGCAGAAGAGCCTTGCGAAAAAGCTCCTGCTGATCATGTTTAGCACACAGTTAGCTTTGCAACTGTGACACAAACATTGCTGTCACTCCTCACTTTATCTCCTAAAAGTGCATTTGAATCCAACGTTTCTGGTGCCCTCTCTCCTTTCAAGAGCAGTTGTGACAAGGGAGCACGAAGCGCTTGACCTCTAATCCCACAGCCGATGGGCCAGCAGGGAAACTCCGGCTGGGCATCTTCAGCGCACAGTGAGCTTTGAAACTGTGTCACACACATTGCTGTCACCCCTCACTTTCCTACCTGAAAGTCCAATCGAATCCTACAACTCCTGTGCTTGCTCTTTGTCAGCAGCAGCAGAATATAGCAGTTACGTTTGGTCTCTGCTGAAACAGCAGAAGAGACATGCACAAAGTTCCTGCTGATCATCTTCAGCACACAGTGAGCTTTGCAACTGTGACACACACATTACTGTCACTGGTCACTTTATCTCCTAAAAGTCCATTTGAATGCAACCTTTCCAGTGCCCGCTCTCTCTGAGCAGCAGCAGAGTGAGTAGAGCAGGAACGTTTAGACTCTGCTGAAAGAGCAGAAGAGCCAGGCCAAAATGTTCCTGCTGATCATCGTCAGCGCACAGCGAGGTTTGCAACTCTGCAACACACATTGCTGTCACTCCTCCCTTTCCTGCCTGAAAGACCAGTTGAATCCAACATCTCTGTGCCAGCTCTCTGCTGAGCAGCAACAGAGAGAGTAGAGCAGCAATGTTTAGACTGTGCTAAAACAGCAGAAGAGCCTTGCGAAAAACCTCCTGCTGGTCATCTATAGCACACAGTGAGCTTTGCAACTGTGACACAAACATTGCTGTCACTCTTCACTCTTTCTCCAAAAAGACCGTTTGAATACAACCTCTCCAGTGCACGCTCTCTGTGAGCTGCAGCAAGAGTAAGTAGAGCAGGAGCGTTTAGACACTGCTGAAAGAGCAGAAAAGCCAGGACAAAATGTTCCTACAGATCATCTTCAAGGCACAGCGAGCTTTGCAACTCTGCAACATCCATTGCTGTCACTCCTCCCTTTCCTGCCTGAAAGACCAATTGAATCCAACATCTCTGTGCTCTCTCTCTGCTGAGCAGCAACAGAGAGAGTAGAGCAGCAATGTTTTGACTGTGCTAAAACAGCAGAAGAGCCTTGCGAAAAAGCTCGTGCTGATCATGTTTAGCACACAGTTAGCTTTGCAACTGTGACACAAACATTGCTGTCACTCCTCACTTTATCTCCTAAAAGTGCATTTGAATCCAACGTTTCTGGTGCCCTCTCTCCTTTCAAGAGCAGTTGTGACAGGGGAGCACGAAGCACTTGACCTCTAATCCCACAGCCGATGGGCCAGCAGGGAAACTCCGGCTGGGCATCTTCAGCGCACAGTGAGCTTTGAAACTGTGTCACACACATTGCTGTCACCCCTCACTTTCCTACCTGAAAGTCCAATCGAATCCTACAACTCCTGTGCTTGCTCTTTGTCAGCAGCAGCAGAATATAGCAGTTACGTTTGGTCTCTGCTGAAACAGCAGAAGAGACATGCACAAAGTTCCTGCTGATCATCTTCAGCACACAGTGAGCTTTGCAACTGGGACACACACATTACTGTCACTGGTCACTTTATCTCCTAAAAGTCCATTTGAATGCAACCTTTCCAGGGCCCGCTCTCTCTGAGCAGCAGCAGAGTGAGTAGAGCAGGAACGTTTAGACTCTGCTGAAAGAGCAGAAGAGCCAGGCCAAAATGTTCCTGCTGATCATCGTCAGCACACAGCGAGCTTTGCAACTCTGCAACACACATTGCTGTCACTCCTCCCTTCATCTCCTAATAGTCCGTTTGAATCCATAGTCTCTCGCGCCCTCTCTCGTTTGAACAGCAGCAGTGACACGTGAACACGAGCTCTTGGCCTCTGCTCCCACAGCCGAAGAGCCAGGAGTGAAAGCTCCGGCTATGCACCTTCAGCACGCAGTCAGCTTTGCAACTGTGACACATATATTGCTGTCGCTCCTCACGTTCCTACCTCAAAGTCCAATTGAATCCCAAATCTCTGTGCCCTTTCTCTGCTGTGCAGCAGCAGAGAGGGTAGAGCAGGAACGTTTAGACCCTACTCAAAGAATAGAAGAGCCAGGACAAAATGTTCCTGCAGATCATCTTCAGCGCACAGCGAGCTTTGCAACTCTGCAGCACACATTGCTGTCACTCCTCCCTTTCCTGCCTGAAAGACCAATTGAATCCAACATCTCTGTGCCAGCTCTCTGCTGAGCAGCAACAGAGAGAGTAGAGCAGCAATGTTTAGACTGTGCTAAAACAGCAGAAGAGCCTTGCGAAAAACCTCCTGCTGGTCATCTATAGCACACAGTGAGCTTTGCAACTGTGACACAAACATTGCTGTCACTCTTCACTCTTTCTCCAAAAAGACCGTTTGAATACAACCTCTCCAGTGCACGCTCTCTGTGAGCTGCAGCAAGAGTAAGTAGAGCAGGAACGTTTAGACACTGCTGAAAGAGCAGAAAAGCCAGGCCAAAATGTTCCTACAGATCATCTTCAGCGCACAGCGAGCTTTGCAACTCTGCAACATCCATTGCTGTCACTCCTCCCTTTCCTGCCTGAAAGACCACTTGAATCCAACATCTCTGTGCTCTCTCTCTGCTGAGCAGCAACAGAGAGAGTAGAGCAGCAATGTTTAGACTGTGCTAAAACAGCAGAAGAGCCTTGCGAAAAAGCTCGTGCTGATCATGTTTAGCACACAGTTAGCTTTGCAACTGTGACACAAACATTGCTGTCACTCCTCACTTTATCTCCTAAAAGTGCATTTGAATCCAACGTTTCTGGTGCCCTCTCTCCTTTCAAGAGCAGTTGTGACAAGGGAGCACGAAGCGCTTGACCTCTAATCCCACAGCCGATGGGCCAGCAGGGAAACTCCGGCTGGGCATCTTCAGCGCACAGTGAGCTTTGAAACTGTGTCACACACATTGCTGTCACCCCTCACTTTCCTACCTGAAAGTCCAATCGAATCCTACAACTCCTGTGCTTGCTCTTTGTCAGCAGCAGCAGAATATAGCAGTTACGTTTGGTCTCTGCTGAAACAGCAGAAGAGACATGCACAAAGTTCCTGCTGATCATCTTCAGCACACAGTGAGCTTTGCAACTGGGACACACACATTACTGTCACTGGTCACTTTATCTCCTAAAAGTCCATTTGAATGCAACCTTTCCAGGGCCCGCTCTCTCTTAGCAGCAGCAGAGTGAGTAGAGCAGGAACGTTTAGACTCTGCTGAAAGAGCAGAAGAGCCAGGCCAAAATGTTCCTGCTGATCATCGTCAGCACACAGCGAGCTTTGCAACTCTGCAACACACATTGCTGTCACTCCTCCCTTCATCTCCTAATAGTCCGTTTGAATCCATAGTCTCTCGCGCCCTCTCTCGTTTGAACAGCAGCAGTGACACGTGAACACGAGCTCTTGGCCTCTGCTCCCACAGCCGAAGAGCCAGGAGTGAAAGCTCCGGCTATGCACCTTCAGCACGCAGTCAGCTTTGCAACTGTGACACATATATTGCTGTCGCTCCTCACGTTCCTACCTCAAAGTCCAATTGAATCCCAAATCTCTGTGCCCTTTCTCTGCTGTGCAGCAGCAGAGAGGGTAGAGCAGGAACGTTTAGACCCTACTCAAAGAATAGAAGAGCCAGGACAAAATGTTCCTGCAGATCATCTTCAGCGCACAGCGAGCTTTGCAACTCTGCAGCACACATTGCTGTCACTCCTCCCTTTCCTGCCTGAAAGACCAATTGAATCCAACATCTCTGTGCCAGCTCTCTGCTGAGCAGCAACAGAGAGAGTAGAGCAGCAATGTTTAGACTGTGCTAAAACAGCAGAAGAGCCTTGCGAAAAACCTCCTGCTGGTCATCTATAGCACACAGTGAGCTTTGCAACTGTGACACAAACATTGCTGTCACTCTTCACTCTTTCTCCAAAAAGACCGTTTGAATACAACCTCTCCAGTGCACGCTCTCTGTGAGCTGCAGCAAGAGTAAGTAGAGCAGGAACGTTTAGACACTGCTGAAAGAGCAGAAAAGCCAGGCCAAAATGTTCCTACAGATCATCTTCAGCGCACAGCGAGCTTTGCAACTCTGCAACATACATTGCTGTCACTCCTCCCTTTCCTGCCTGAAAGACCAATTGAATCCAACATCTCTGTGCTCTCTCTCTGCTGAGCAGCAACAGAGAGAGTAGAGCAGCAATGTTTCGACTGTGCTAAAACAGCAGAAGAGCCTTGCGAAAAAGCTCCTGCTGATCATGTTTAGCACACAGTTAGCTTTGCAACTGTGACACAAACATTGCTGTCACTCCTCACTTTATCTCCTAAAAGTGCATTTGAATCCAACGTTTCTGGTGCCCTCTCTCCTTTCAAGAGCAGTTGTGACAAGGGAGCACGAAGCGCTTGACCTCTAATCCCACAGCCGATGGGCCAGCAGGGAAACTCCGGCTGGGCATCTTCAGCGCACAGTGAGCTTTGAAACTGTGTCACACACATTGCTGTCACCCCTCACTTTCCTACCTGAAAGTCCAATCGAATCCTACAACTCCTGTGCTTGCTCTTTGTCAGCAGCAGCAGAATATAGCAGTTACGTTTGGTCTCTGCTGAAACAGCAGAAGAGACATGCACAAAGTTCCTGCTGATCATCTTCAGCACACAGTGAGCTTTGCAACTGTGACACACACATTACTGTCACTGGTCACTTTATCTCCTAAAAGTCCATTTGAATGCAACCTTTCCAGTGCCCGCTCTCTCTGAGCAGCAGCAGAGTGAGTAGAGCAGGAACGTTTAGACTCTGCTGAAAGAGCAGAAGAGCCAGGCCAAAATGTTCCTGCTGATCATCGTCAGCGCACAGCGAGGTTTGCAACTCTGCAACACACATTGCTGTCACTCCTCCCTTTCCTGCCTGAAAGACCAGTTGAATCCAACATCTCTGTGCCAGCTCTCTGCTGAGCAGCAACAGAGAGAGTAGAGCAGCAATGTTTAGACTGTGCTAAAACAGCAGAAGAGCCTTGCGAAAAACCTCCTGCTGGTCATCTATAGCACACAGTGAGCTTTGCAACTGTGACACAAACATTGCTGTCACTCTTCACTCTTTCTCCAAAAAGACCGTTTGAATACAACCTCTCCAGTGCACGCTCTCTGTGAGCTGCAGCAAGAGTAAGTAGAGCAGGAGCGTTTAGACACTGCTGAAAGAGCAGAAAAGCCAGGACAAAATGTTCCTACAGATCATCTTCAAGGCACAGCGAGCTTTGCAACTCTGCAACATCCATTGCTGTCACTCCTCCCTTTCCTGCCTGAAAGACCAATTGAATCCAACATCTCTGTGCTCTCTCTCTGCTGAGCAGCAACAGAGAGAGTAGAGCAGCAATGTTTTGACTGTGCTAAAACAGCAGAAGAGCCTTGCGAAAAAGCTCGTGCTGATCATGTTTAGCACACAGTTAGCTTTGCAACTGTGACACAAACATTGCTGTCACTCCTCACTTTATCTCCTAAAAGTGCATTTGAATCCAACGTTTCTGGTGCCCTCTCTCCTTTCAAGAGCAGTTGTGACAGGGGAGCACGAAGCACTTGACCTCTAATCCCACAGCCGATGGGCCAGCAGGGAAACTCCGGCTGGGCATCTTCAGCGCACAGTGAGCTTTGAAACTGTGTCACACACATTGCTGTCACCCCTCACTTTCCTACCTGAAAGTCCAATCGAATCCTACAACTCCTGTGCTTGCTCTTTGTCAGCAGCAGCAGAATATAGCAGTTACGTTTGGTCTCTGCTGAAACAGCAGAAGAGACATGCACAAAGTTCCTGCTGATCATCTTCAGCACACAGTGAGCTTTGCAACTGGGACACACACATTACTGTCACTGGTCACTTTATCTCCTAAAAGTCCATTTGAATGCAACCTTTCCAGGGCCCGCTCTCTCTGAGCAGCAGCAGAGTGAGTAGAGCAGGAACGTTTAGACTCTGCTGAAAGAGCAGAAGAGCCAGGCCAAAATGTTCCTGCTGATCATCGTCAGCACACAGCGAGCTTTGCAACTCTGCAACACACATTGCTGTCACTCCTCCCTTCATCTCCTAATAGTCCGTTTGAATCCATAGTCTCTCGCGCCCTCTCTCGTTTGAACAGCAGCAGTGACACGTGAACACGAGCTCTTGGCCTCTGCTCCCACAGCCGAAGAGCCAGGAGTGAAAGCTCCGGCTATGCACCTTCAGCACGCAGTCAGCTTTGCAACTGTGACACATATATTGCTGTCGCTCCTCACGTTCCTACCTCAAAGTCCAATTGAATCCCAAATCTCTGTGCCCTTTCTCTGCTGTGCAGCAGCAGAGAGGGTAGAGCAGGAACGTTTAGACCCTACTCAAAGAATAGAAGAGCCAGGACAAAATGTTCCTGCAGATCATCTTCAGCGCACAGCGAGCTTTGCAACTCTGCAGCACACATTGCTGTCACTCCTCCCTTTCCTGCCTGAAAGACCAATTGAATCCAACATCTCTGTGCCAGCTCTCTGCTGAGCAGCAACAGAGAGAGTAGAGCAGCAATGTTTAGACTGTGCTAAAACAGCAGAAGAGCCTTGCGAAAAACCTCCTGCTGGTCATCTATAGCACACAGTGAGCTTTGCAACTGTGACACAAACATTGCTGTCACTCTTCACTCTTTCTCCAAAAAGACCGTTTGAATACAACCTCTCCAGTGCACGCTCTCTGTGAGCTGCAGCAAGAGTAAGTAGAGCAGGAACGTTTAGACACTGCTGAAAGAGCAGAAAAGCCAGGCCAAAATGTTCCTACAGATCATCTTCAGCGCACAGCGAGCTTTGCAACTCTGCAACATCCATTGCTGTCACTCCTCCCTTTCCTGCCTGAAAGACCACTTGAATCCAACATCTCTGTGCTCTCTCTCTGCTGAGCAGCAACAGAGAGAGTAGAGCAGCAATGTTTAGACTGTGCTAAAACAGCAGAAGAGCCTTGCGAAAAAGCTCGTGCTGATCATGTTTAGCACACAGTTAGCTTTGCAACTGTGACACAAACATTGCTGTCACTCCTCACTTTATCTCCTAAAAGTGCATTTGAATCCAACGTTTCTGGTGCCCTCTCTCCTTTCAAGAGCAGTTGTGACAAGGGAGCACGAAGCGCTTGACCTCTAATCCCACAGCCGATGGGCCAGCAGGGAAACTCCGGCTGGGCATCTTCAGCGCACAGTGAGCTTTGAAACTGTGTCACACACATTGCTGTCACCCCTCACTTTCCTACCTGAAAGTCCAATCGAATCCTACAACTCCTGTGCTTGCTCTTTGTCAGCAGCAGCAGAATATAGCAGTTACGTTTGGTCTCTGCTGAAACAGCAGAAGAGACATGCACAAAGTTCCTGCTGATCATCTTCAGCACACAGTGAGCTTTGCAACTGGGACACACACATTACTGTCACTGGTCACTTTATCTCCTAAAAGTCCATTTGAATGCAACCTTTCCAGGGCCCGCTCTCTCTTAGCAGCAGCAGAGTGAGTAGAGCAGGAACGTTTAGACTCTGCTGAAAGAGCAGAAGAGCCAGGCCAAAATGTTCCTGCTGATCATCGTCAGCACACAGCGAGCTTTGCAACTCTGCAACACACATTGCTGTCACTCCTCCCTTCATCTCCTAATAGTCCGTTTGAATCCATAGTCTCTCGCGCCCTCTCTCGTTTGAACAGCAGCAGTGACACGTGAACACGAGCTCTTGGCCTCTGCTCCCACAGCCGAAGAGCCAGGAGTGAAAGCTCCGGCTATGCACCTTCAGCACGCAGTCAGCTTTGCAACTGTGACACATATATTGCTGTCGCTCCTCACGTTCCTACCTCAAAGTCCAATTGAATCCTAAATCTCTGTGCCCTTTCTCTGCTGTGCAGCAGCAGAGAGGGTAGAGCAGGAACGTTTAGACCCTACTCAAAGAATAGAAGAGCCAGGACAAAATGTTCCTGCAGATCATCTTCAGCGCACAGCGAGCTTTGCAATTCTGCAACACACATTGCTGTCACTCCTCCCTTTCCTGCCTGAAAGACCAGTTGAATCCAACATCTCTGTGCCAGCTCTCTGCTGAGCAGCAACAGAGAGAGTAGAGCAGCAATGTTTAGACTGTGCTAAAACAGCAGAAGAGCCTTGCGAAAAACCTCCTGCTGGTCATCTATAGCACACAGTGAGCTTTGCAACTGTGACACAAACATTGCTGTCACTCTTCACTCTTTCTCCAAAAAGACCGTTTGAATACAACCTCTCCAGTGCACGCTCTCTGTGAGCTGCAGCAAGAGTAAGTAGAGCAGGAGCGTTTAGACACTGCTGAAAGAGCAGAAAAGCCAGGACAAAATGTTCCTACAGATCATCTTCAAGGCACAGCGAGCTTTGCAACTCTGCAACATCCATTGCTGTCACTCCTCCCTTTCCTGCCTGAAAGACCAATTGAATCCAACATCTCTGTGCTCTCTCTCTGCTGAGCAGCAACAGAGAGAGTAGAGCAGCAATGTTTTGACTGTGCTAAAACAGCAGAAGAGCCTTGCGAAAAAGCTCGTGCTGATCATGTTTAGCACACAGTTAGCTTTGCAACTGTGACACAAACATTGCTGTCACTCCTCACTTTATCTCCTAAAAGTGCATTTGAATCCAACGTTTCTGGTGCCCTCTCTCCTTTCAAGAGCAGTTGTGACAGGGGAGCACGAAGCACTTGACCTCTAATCCCACAGCCGATGGGCCAGCAGGGAAACTCCGGCTGGGCATCTTCAGCGCACAGTGAGCTTTGAAACTGTGTCACACACATTGCTGTCACCCCTCACTTTCCTACCTGAAAGTCCAATCGAATCCTACAACTCCTGTGCTTGCTCTTTGTCAGCAGCAGCAGAATATAGCAGTTACGTTTGGTCTCTGCTGAAACAGCAGAAGAGACATGCACAAAGTTCCTGCTGATCATCTTCAGCACACAGTGAGCTTTGCAACTGGGACACACACATTACTGTCACTGGTCACTTTATCTCCTAAAAGTCCATTTGAATGCAACCTTTCCAGGGCCCGCTCTCTCTGAGCAGCAGCAGAGTGAGTAGAGCAGGAACGTTTAGACTCTGCTGAAAGAGCAGAAGAGCCAGGCCAAAATGTTCCTGCTGATCATCGTCAGCACACAGCGAGCTTTGCAACTCTGCAACACACATTGCTGTCACTCCTCCCTTCATCTCCTAATAGTCCGTTTGAATCCATAGTCTCTCGCGCCCTCTCTCGTTTGAACAGCAGCAGTGACACGTGAACACGAGCTCTTGGCCTCTGCTCCCACAGCCGAAGAGCCAGGAGTGAAAGCTCCGGCTATGCACCTTCAGCACGCAGTCAGCTTTGCAACTGTGACACATATATTGCTGTCGCTCCTCACGTTCCTACCTCAAAGTCCAATTGAATCCCAAATCTCTGTGCCCTTTCTCTGCTGTGCAGCAGCAGAGAGGGTAGAGCAGGAACGTTTAGACCCTACTCAAAGAATAGAAGAGCCAGGACAAAATGTTCCTGCAGATCATCTTCAGCGCACAGCGAGCTTTGCAACTCTGCAGCACACATTGCTGTCACTCCTCCCTTTCCTGCCTGAAAGACCAATTGAATCCAACATCTCTGTGCCAGCTCTCTGCTGAGCAGCAACAGAGAGAGTAGAGCAGCAATGTTTAGACTGTGCTAAAACAGCAGAAGAGCCTTGCGAAAAACCTCCTGCTGGTCATCTATAGCACACAGTGAGCTTTGCAACTGTGACACAAACATTGCTGTCACTCTTCACTCTTTCTCCAAAAAGACCGTTTGAATACAACCTCTCCAGTGCACGCTCTCTGTGAGCTGCAGCAAGAGTAAGTAGAGCAGGAGCGTTTAGACACTGCTGAAAGAGCAGAAAAGCCAGGCCAAAATGTTCCTACAGATCATCTTCAGCGCACAGCGAGCTTTGCAACTCTGCAACATCCATTGCTGTCACTCCTCCCTTTCCTGCCTGAAAGACCAATTGAATCCAACATCTCTGTGCTCTCTCTCTGCTGAGCAGCAACAGAGAGAGTAGAGCAGCAATGTTTAGACTGTGCTAAAACAGCAGAAGAGCCTTGCGAAAAAGCTCCTGCTGATCATGTTTAGCACACA
>NW_027069349.1:0-41311 GCF_037157495.1 Lathamus discolor | reverse complement strand
TCCCTAGGAACCCTATAGAGACCCTATAGAGACCCTAGGGACACTATAGAGACCCTATAGAGGTCCTAGAGACCCTATAGAGACCCTATAGAGACCCTAGGGACCCTATAGAGACCGTATAGAGACACTAGAGACCCTATAGAGACCCTATAGAGACCCTAGAGAGACCCTAGAGACCCTATAGAGACCCTAGGGACCCTATAGAGACCCTATAGAGACCCTAGGAACCCTATAGAGACCCTATAGAGACACTAGAGACCCTATAGAGACCCTAGAGAGACCCTAGAGACCCTATAGAGACCCTAGGGGACCCTATAGAGACCCTAGGGACCCTATAGAGACCCTATAGAGACCCTAGGGACCCTATAGAGACCCTAGAGAGACCCTAGAGACCCTATAGAGACACTAGGGACCCTATAGTGACCCTGTAGAGACCCTAGGGAACCTATAGAGACCCTAGACACCCTATAGAGACCCTAGAGAGACCCTAGAGACCCTATAGAGACCCTATAGAGACCCTATAGAGACACTAGAGACACTATAGAGACCCTAGAGACCCTATAGAGACCCTAGAGAGACCCTAGAGACCCTATAGGGACCCTATAGAGAACATAGGAACCCTATAGAGACCGTATAGAGACCCTAGAGACCCTAGAGAGACCCTAGAGACCCTATAGAGACCCTAGAGAGACCCTAGAGACCCTATAGAGACCCTAGGGACCCTATAGAGACCCTATAGAGACCCTAGGGACCCTATAGAGACCCTAGGAAACCTATAGAGACCGTATAGAGACCCTAGAGACCCTATAGAGACCCTATAGAGACCCTAGAGACCCTATAGAGACCCTAGAGAGACACTAGAGACCCTATAGAGACCCTAGAGAGACCTTAGAAACCCTATAGAGACCCTAGGGACTCTATAGAGACCCTAGGGACCCTATAGAGACCCTATAGAGACACTAGAGACCCTATAGAGACCCTATAGAGACCCTAGGAACCCTATAGAGTCCCTAGGGAACCTATAGAGACCCTAGGAACCCTATAGAGACCCTATAGAGACCCTAGGGACCCTATAGAGACCCTAGAGACCCTATAGAGACCCTATAGAGACCCTAGAGACCCTATAGAGACCCTAGGAACCCTATAGAGACCCTATAGAGACCCTAGGGACCCTATAGAGACCCTAGGAACGCTATAGAGACCCTAGGAAACCTATAGAGACCTAGAGAGACCCTAGGGACCCTATAGAGACCCTAGAGAAACCCTAGAGACCCTATAGAGACCCTAGAGACCCTATAGAGACCCTAGAGAGACCCTAGAGACCCTATAGAGACCCTAGGGACCCTATAGAGACCCTAGGAACCCTATAGAGACCCTATAGAGACACTAGGGACCCTATAGCGACACTATAGAGACACTAGAGACCCTATAGAGACCCTAGGGACCCTATAGAGAAACTAGGAACCCTATAGAGACCTATAGAGACCCTAGGGACCCTATAGAGACCCTAGGAACCCTATAGAGACCGTATAGTGACCCTAGGGACCCTATAGAGACCCTATAGAGACCCTATACAGACACTAGAGACACTATAGGGACCTTAGAGACCCTATAGAGACCCTAGAGAGACCCTATAGAGACCCTATAGAGACCCTAGGAACCCTATAGAGACCGTATAGAGACCCTAGAGAGACCCTAGAGACCCTATAGAGACCATATAGAGACCCTAGAGACCCTATAGACACCCTATAGAGACCCTATAGAGACCCTAGGAACCCTATAGCGACCGTATAGAGACCCTAGAGAGACCCTAGAGACCCTATAGAGACCATATAGAGACCCTAGGGACCCTATAGACACCCTATAGAGACCCTATAGAGACCTAGGGACCCTATAGAGACCCTATAGAGACACTAGAGACCCTATAGAGACCCTATAGAGACCCTAGGAACCCTATAGAGACCGTATAGTGACCCCAGAGACCCTATAGAGACCCTAGAGAGACCCTAGAGACCCTATAGAGACCCTAGAGAGACCCTAGAGACCCTAGAGAGACCCTAGAGAGACCCTAGAGACCCTATAGAAAACCTAGGAACCCTATAGAGACCCTATAGAGACCCTAGGGACCCTATAGAGACTCTATAGAGACACTAGAGACCCTATAGAGACCCTATAGAGACCCTAGGGAACCTATAGAGACCCTAGGAACCCTATAGAGACCCTATAGAGACCCTAGGGATCCTATAGAGACCCTATAGAGACCCTAGAGACCCTATAGAGACCCTAGAGACCCTATAGAGACCCTAGAGACCCTATAGAGACCCTATAGAGACCCTAGAGACCCTATAGAGACCCTATAGAGACCCTAGAGACCCTATAGAGACCCTACGGACCCTTTAGAGACCCTAGGAACCCTATAGAGACCCTATAGAGACCCTAGGGACCCTATAGAGACCCTATAGAGACCCTAGAGAGACCCTAGAGACCCTATAGAGACCCTATAGAGACCCTAGGGACCCTATAGAGACCCTATAGAGACACTAGAGGCCCTATAGAGACCCTATAGAGGCCCTAGAGACCCTATAGAGACCCTAGGGAACCTATAGAGACCCTAGGAACCCTATAGAGACCCTATAGAGACCCTAGGGACCCTATAGAGTCCCTATAGTGACCCTAGAGACCCTATAGAGACCCTAGGGACCATATAGAGACCCTAGGAAACCTATAGAGACCCTATAGAGACCCTATAGAGACGCTAGGGACCCTATAGAGACCCTATAGAGACACTAGCGACCCTATAGAGACCCTATAGAGACCCTAGGAACCCTATAGAGACCGTATAGAGACCCTAGAGACCCTATAGAGACCCTATAGAGACCCTAGAGACCCTATAGAGACCCTATAGAGACCTAGACACCCTATAGAGACCCTAGAGAGACCCTAGAGACCCTATAGAGACCCTAGGGACCCTATAGAGACCCTAGGAACCCTATAGAGACCCTATAGAGACCCTAGAGACTCTATAGAGACCCTAGAGAGACCCTAGGAACCCTATAGAGACCCTATAGAGACCCTAGGGACACTATAGAGACCCTATAGAGGTCCTAGAGACCCTATAGAGACCCTATAGAGACCCTAGGGACCCTATAGAGACCGTATAGAGACACTAGAGACCCTATAGAGACCCTATAGAGACCCTAGAGAGACCCTAGAGACCCTATAGAGACCCTAGGGACCCTATAGAGACCCTATAGAGACCCTAGGAACCCTATAGAGACCCTATAGAGACACTAGAGACCCTATAGAGACCCTAGAGAGACCCTAGAGACCCTATAGAGACCCTAGGGACCCTATAGAGACCCTAGGGGACCCTATAGAGACCCTATAGAGACCCTAGGGACCCTATAGAGACCCTAGAGAGACCCTAGAGACCCTATAGAGACACTAGGGACCCTATAGTGACCCTGTAGAGACCCTAGGGAACCTATAGAGACCCTAGACACCCTATAGAGACCCTAGAGAGACCCTAGAGACCCTATAGAGACCCTATAGAGACCCTATAGAGACACTAGAGACACTATAGAGACCCTAGAGACCCTATAGAGACCCTAGAGAGACCCTAGAGACCCTATAGGGACCCTATAGAGAACATAGGAACCCTATAGAGACCGTATAGAGACCCTAGAGACCCCTAGAGAGACCCTAGAGACCCTATAGAGACCCTAGAGAGACCCTAGAGACCCTATAGAGACCCTAGGGACCCTATAGAGACCCTAGGAACCCTATAGGGACCCTATAGAGACCCTAGGGACCCTATAGAGACCCTATAGAGACCCTATAGAGACCCTAGGGACCCTATAGAGACCCTAGAGAGACCCTAGAGAGACCCTAGAGACCCTATAGAGACCCTATAGAGACCCTATAGAGACCCTAGGGACCCTGTAGAGACCCTATAGAGACATTAGAGACTCTATAGAGACCCTAGAGACCCTATAGAGACCCTAGAGAGAAACTATAGACCCTATAGAGACCCTAGGAACCCTATAGAGACCCTATAGAGACCCTAGGGACCCTATAGAGACCCTAGGAACCCTATAGAGACCCTAGGAACCCTATAGAGACCCTATAGAGAACCTAGGGACCCTATAGAGACCCTAGAGAGACCCTAGAGACCCTATAGAGACCCTATAGAGACCGTAGGAACCCTATAGAGACCGTATAGAGACCCAAGAGACCCTATAGAGACCCTATAGAGACAATAGAGACCCTATAGAGACCCTAGAGAGACCCTAGAGACCCTATAGAGACCCTATAGAGACCCTAGGGACCCTATAGAGACCCTATAGAGACCCTAGAGACCCTATAGAGACCCTATAGAGACCCTATAGAGACCCTATAGAGACCCTACGGACCCTATAGAGACCCTATAGAGACACCAGAGACCCTATAGAGACCCTATAGAGACACTAGGAACCTTATAGAGACCGTATAGAGACCCTAGAGATCCTATAGAGACCGTATAGAGACCCTAGAGACCCTATAGAGACCCTAGAGAGACCCTAGAGACCCTATAGAGACCCTAGGGACCTTATAGAGACCCTAGGAACCCTATAGAGACCCTATAGAGACCCTAGGGACCATATAGAGACCCTAGAGAGACCCTAGAGACCCTATAGAGAACCTAGGGACCCTATAGTGACCCTATAGAGACCCTAGGAACCCTATAGAGACCCTATAGAGACCCTAGGGACCCTATAGAGACCCTATAGAGACCCTAGAGACCCTATAGAGACCCTAGAGACCCTATAGAGACCATATAGAGACCCTAGGGACCCTATAGACACCCTATAGAGACCCTATAGAGACCCTAGGGACCCTATAGAGACCCTATAGAGACCCTAGAGAGACCCTAGAGACCCTATAGAGACCCTATAGAGACCCTATAGAGACACTAGAGACCCTATAGAGACCCTATAGAGACCCTAGGAACCCTATAGAGACCGTATAGAGACCCTATAGAGACCCTATAGAGACCCTAGAGACCTATAGAGACCCTATAGAGACCCTAGACACCCTATAGAGACCCTAGAGAGACCCTAGAGACCCTATAGAGACCCTAGGGACCCTATAGAGACCCTAGGAACCCTATAGAGACCCTATAGAGACCCTAGAGACCCTATAGAGACCCTAGAGAGACCCTAGAGACCCCTATAGAGACCCTAGAGACACCCTAGAGACACTATAAAGACCCTAGGGACTCTATAGAGACCCTAGGAACCCTATAGAGACCCTATAGAGACCCTAGGGACACTATAGAGACCCTATAGAGGTCCTAGAGACCCTATAGAGACCCTATAGAGACCCTAGGGACCCTATAGAGACCGTATAGAGACACTAGAGACCCTATAGAGACCCTATAGAGACCCTAGAGAGACCCTAGAGACCCTATAGAGACCCTAGGGACCCTATAGAGACCCTATAGAGACCCTAGGAACCCTATAGAGACCCTATAGAGACACTAGAGACCCTATAGAGACCCTAGAGAGACCCTAGAGACCCTATAGAGACCCTAGGGACCCTATAGAGACCCTAGGGACCCCTATAGAGACCCTAGGAACCCTATAGAGACCCTATAGAGACCCTAGGGACCCTATAGAGACCCTAGAGAGACCCTAGAGACCCTATAGAGACACTAGGACCCTATAGTGACCCTGTAGAGACCCTAGGGAACCTATAGAGACCCTAGACACCCTATAGAGACCCTAGAGAGACCCTAGAGACCCTATAGAGACCCTATAGAGACCCTATAGAGACACTAGAGACACTATAGAGACCCTAGAGACCCTATAGAGACCCTAGAGAGACCCTAGAGACCCTATAGGGACCCTATAGAGAACATAGAACCCTATAGAGACCGTATAGAGACCCTAGAGACCCTATAGAGACCCTAGAGAGACCCTAGAGACCCTATAGAGACCCTAGAGAGACCCTAGAGACCCTATAGAGACCCTAGGGACCCTATAGAGACCCTAGGAACCCTATAGGGACCCTATGGAGACCCTAGGGACCCTATAGAGACCCTATAGAGACCCTATAGAGACCCTAGGGACCCTCTAGAGACCCTAGAGAGACCCTAGAGAGACCCTAGAGACCCTATAGAGACCCTATAGAGACCCTATAGAGACCCTAGGGACCCTGTAGAGACCCTATAGAGACATTAGAGACTCTATAGAGACCCTAGAGACCCTATAGAGACCCTAGAGAGAAACTATAGACCCTATAGAGACCCTAGGAACCCTATAGAGACCCTATAGAGACCCTAGGGACCCTATAGAGACCCTAGGAACCCTATAGAGACCCTAGGAACCCTATAGAGACCCTATAGAGAACCTAGGGACCCTATAGAGACCCTAGAGAGACCCTAGAGACCCTATAGAGACCCTATAGAGACCGTTAGGAACCCTATAGAGACCGTATAGAGACCCAAGAGACCCTATAGAGACCCTATAGAGACAATAGAGACCCTATAGAGACCCTAGAGAGACCCTAGAGACCCTATAGAGACCCTAGAGAGACCCTAGAGACACTATAGAGACCCTAGGGACCCTATAGAGACCCTATAGAGACCCTAGAGACCCTATAGAGACCCTATAGAGACCCTATAGAGACCCTATAGAGACCCTACGGACCCTATAGAGACCCTATAGAGACACCAGAGACCCTATAGAGACCCTATAGAGACACTAGGAACCATATAGAGACCGTATAGAGACCCTAGAGATCCTATAGAGACCGTATAGAGACCCTAGAGGCCCTATAGAGACCCTAGAGAGACCCTAGAGACCCTATAGAGACCCTAGGGACCTTATAGAGACCCTAGGAACCCTATAGAGACCCTATAGAGACCCTAGGGACCATATAGAGACCCTAGAGAGACCCTAGAGACCCTATAGAGAACCTAGGGACCCTATAGTGACCCTATAGAGACCCTAGGAACCCTATAGAGACCCTATAGAGACCCTAGGGACCCTATAGAGACCCTATAGAGACCCTAGAGACCCTATAGAGACCCTAGAGACCCTATAGAGACCCTAGAGAGACCCTAGAGACCCTATAGAGAACCTAGGAACCCTATAGAGACCCTATAGAGACCCTAGGGACCCTATAGAGACCCTAGGAACCCTATAGAGACCCTATAGAGACCCTAGGGACCCTATAGAGACCCTATAGAGACCCTAGAGACCCTATAGAGACCCTATAGAAACCCTAGGAACCTATAGAGACCGTATAGAGACCCTACAGACCCTATAGAGACCATATAGAGACCCTAGAGACCCTATAGGGACCCTAGAGAGACCCTAGAGACCCTATAGAGACCCTTGAGAGACCCTAGAGACCCTATAGAGACCCTAGGAAACCCTATAGAGACCCTATAGAGACACTAGAGACCCTATAGAGACCCTAGGGAACCTATAGAGACCCCTAGGAACCCTATAGAGACCCTATAGAGACCCTAGGGACCCTATAGAGACCCTATAGAGACCCTATAGAGACCCTAGGGAACCTATAGAGACCCTATAGAGACCCTAGACAGACCCTAGAGACCCTATAGAGACCATATAGAGACCCTAGAGACCCTATAAAGACCCTAGAGAGACACTATAGAGACCCTAGGGACCCTATAGAGACCCTATAGAGACACTAGAGACCCTATAGAGACACTATAGAGACCCTAGAGACCCTATAGAGACCCTATAGAGACCCTAGGAACCCTATAGAGACCGTATAGAGACCCTAGAGACCCTATAGAGACCCTATAGAGACCCTAGAGACCCTATAGAGACCCTAGGAACCCTATAGAGACCCTATAGAGACCCTAGGGACCATATAGAGACAGTATAGAGAACCTAGAGACCCTATACAGACCCTATAGAGACCCTAGAGACCCTATAGAGACCCTAGAGAGACCCTAGGGACCCTATAGAGACCCTAGGAAACCCTATAGAGACCCTAGGGACCATGTAGAGACCCTATAGAGACCCTAGAGACCCTATAGAGACCCTATAGAGACCCTAGGGACCCTATAGAGACCCTATAGCGACCGTATAGAGACCCTAGAGACCCTATAGAGACCCTAGGGAACCTATAGAGACCCTATAGAGACCCTAGGACCCTATAGAGACCCTATAGAGACCCTAGAGACCCTATAGAGACCCTAGAGAGACCTAGGAACCCTATAGAGACCGTATAGAGACCCTAGAGACCCTATAGAAACCCTATAGAGACCCTAGAGACCCTATAGAGACCCTAGGGAACCTATAGAGACCCTAGGGAACCTATAGAGACCCTATAGAGACCCTAGGGACCCTATAGAGACCCTAGGAACCCTACAGAGACCCTATAGAGACCCTAGAGACCCCTATAGAGACCCTATAGAGACCCTAGGAACCCTATAGAGACCCTGTAGAGACCCTAGAGACCCTATAGAAACCCTATAGAGACCCTAGAGACCCTATAGAGACCCTAGAGAGACCTAGAGACCCTATAGAGACCGTAGAGAGACCTTAGAGACCCTATAGAGACCCTAGGGACCCTATAGAGACCCTAGGAACCCTATAGAGACCGTATAGAGACCCTAGAGAGCCTATAGAGACCCTATAGAGACCCTATAGAGACACTAGGAACCCTATAGAGACCCTATAGAGACCCTAGAGACCCTATAGAGACCCTATAGAGACACTAGAGACCCTATAGAGACACTATAGAGACCCTAGAGACCCTATAGAGACCCTAGGAACCCTATAGAGACCCCATAGAGACCCTAGGGACCCTATAGAGACTTTAGGAACCCTATAGAGACCCTATAGAGACCCTAGGGACCCTATAGAGACCCTATAGAGACACTAGAGACCCTATAGAGACACTATAGAGACCCTAGAGACCCTATAGAGAACCTAGGGACCCTATAGAGACCCTAGGAACCCTATAGAGACCTCATAGAGACCCTAGGGACCCTATAGAGACCCTAGGAACCCTATAGAGACCCTATAGAGACCCTAGGGACCCTATAGAGACCCTATAGAGACCCTAGAGACCCTATAGAGACCCTATAGAGACCGTAGAGACCCTACAGAGACCCTATAGAGACCCAAGGGACACTATAGAGACCCTAGGAACCCTATAGAGACCCTATAGAGACCCTAGAGACCCTATAGACACCCTAGAGAGACACTAGAGACCCTAGAGAGACCCCTAGAGACACTATAGAGACCCTAGGGACCCTATAGAGACCCTACGAACCCTATAGAGACCCTATAGAGGCCCTAGAGACCCTATAGAGACCCTATAGAGACCCTAGGAACCCTATAGAGACCGTATAGAGACAGTAGAGACCCTATAGAGACCCTAGAGAGACCCTAGAGACCCTATAGAGACCCTAGAGAGACCCTAGAGACCTTATAGAGACCCTAGGGACCCTATAGAGACCCTATAGAGACCCTAGGGACCCTATAGAGACCCTATAGAGACACTAGAGGCCCTATAGAGACCCTATAGAGGCCCTAGACACCCTATAGAGACCCTAGGGAACCTATAGAGACCCTAGGAACCCTATAGAGACCCTATAGTGACCCTAGAGACCCTATAGTGACCCTAGAGAGACCCTAGGGACCCTATAGAGACCCTAGGAACCCTATAGAGACCCTAGGGACCCTATAGAGACCCTATAGAGACCCTAGAGACCGTATAGAGACCCTATAGAGACCCTAGGGACCCTATAGAGACCCTATAGCGACCGTATAGAGACCCTAGGACCCTATAGAGACCCTAGGGAACCTATAGAGACCCTATAGAGACCCTAGGGACCCTATAGAGACCCTTATAGAGACCCTAGAGACCCTATAGAGACCCTAGAGAGACCCTAGAGACCCTATAGAGACCCTAGGGACCCTATAGAGACACTAGGAACCTTATAGAGACCCTATAGAGACCCTAGAGACCCTATAGAGACCCTATAGAGACCCTAGGAACCCTATAGAGACCGTATAGAGATTCTAGAGATCCTATAGAGACCCTAGAGAGACCCTAGAGACCCTATAGAGACCCTAGAGAGACCCTAGAGACCCTATAGAGACCCTAGGGACCTTATAGGAGACCCTAGGAACCCTATAGAGACCCTATAGAGACACTAGGGACCCTATAGAGACCCTAGGAACCCTATAGAGACCGTATAGAGACCCTAGAGAGCCTATAGAGACCCTATAGAGACCCTATAGAGACCCTAGGAACCCTATAGAGACCTCATAGAGACCCTAGGGACCCTATAGAGACCCTAGGAACCCTATAGAGACCCTATAGAGACCCTAGGGACCCTATAGAGACCCTATAGAGACCCTAGAGACCCTATAGAGACCCTATAGAGACCCTATAGAGACCCTAGAGACCCTACAGAGACCCTATAGAGACCCTAGGGACACTATAGAGACCCTAGGAACCCTATAGAGACCCTATAGAGACCCTAGAGACCCTATAGACACCCTAGAGAGACACTAGAGACCCTATAGAGACCCTAGAGAGACCCTAGAGACACTGTAGAGACCCTAGGGACCCTATAGAGACCCTAGGAACCCTATAGAGACCCTATAGAGACCCTAGGGACCCTATAGAGACCCTAGAGAGACCCTAGAGACCCTATAGAGACACTAGGGACCCTATAGTGACCCTGTAGAGACCGTAGGGAACCTATAGAGACCCTAGGAACCCTATAGAGACCCTATAGAGACACTAGACACCCTATAGAGACCCTAAGAGAGACCCTAGAGACCCTATAGAGACCCTATAGAGACCCTATAGAGACACTAGAGACACTATAGAGACTCTAGAGACCCTATAGAGACCCTAGAGAGACCCTAGAGACCCTATAGGGACCCTATAGAGAACATAGGAACCCTATAGAGACCGTATAGAGACCCTAGAGACCCTATAGAGACCCTAGAGACCCTATAGAGACCCTAGAGAGACCCTAGAGACCCTATAGAGGACCCTAGGGACCCTATAGAGACCCTAGGAACCCTATAGGGACCCTATAGAGACCCTAGGGACCCTATAGAGACCCTATAGAGACCCTATAGAGACCCTAGGGACCCTATAGAGACCCTATAGAGACCCTAGAGAGACCCTAGAGACCCTATAGAGACCCTATAGAGACCCCTATAGAGACCCTATAGAGACCCTAGGGACCCTGTAGAGACCCTGTAGAGACACTAGAGACCCTATAGAGACCCTAGAGACCCTATAGAGACCCTAGAGAGAAACTAGAGACCCTATAGAGACCCTAGGAACCCTATAGAGACCCTATAGAGACCCTAGGGACCCTATAGAGACCCTAGGAACCCTATAGAGACCCTAGGAACCCTATAGAGACCCTATAGAGAACCTAGGGACCCTATAGAGACCCTAGAGAGACCCTAGAGACCCTATAGAGACCCTATAGAGACCGTAGGAACCCTATAGGGTCCGTATAGAGACCCAAGAGACCCTATAGAGACCCTATAGAGACAATAGAGACCCTATAGAGACCCTAGAGAGACCCTAGAGACCCTATAGAGACCCTAGAGAGACCCCTAGAGACACTATAGAGACCCTAGGGACCCTATAGAGACCCTATAGAGACCTAGAGACCCTATAGAGACCCTAGGGACCCTATAGAGACCCTATAGAGATCCCAGAGACCCTATAGAGACCCTATAGAGACCCTATAGAGACCCTGCGGACCCTATAGAGACCCTATAGAGACACCAGAGGACCCTATAGAGACCCTATAGAGACCCTAGGAACCCTATAGAGACCGTTATAGAGACCCTAGAGATCCTATAGAGACCGTATAGAGACCCTAGAGAGACCCTAGAGACCCTATAGAGGACCCTAGGGACCCTATAGAGACCCTAGGAACCCTATAGAGACCCTATAGAGACCCTAGGGACCATATAGAGACCCAAGAGAGACCCTAGAGACCCTATAGAGAACCTAGGGACCCTATAGTGACCCTATAGAGACCCTAGGAACCCTATAGAGACCCTATAGAGACCCTAGGGACCCTATAGAGACCCTAGAGAGACCCTAGAGACCCTATAGAGACCCTAGAGACCCTATAGAGACCCTAGAGAGACCCTAGAGACCCTATAGAGAACCTAGGAACCCTATAGAGACCCTATAGAGACCCTAGGGACCCTATAGAGACCCTAGGAACCCTATAGAGACCCTATAGAGACCCTAGGGACCCTATAGAGACCCTATAGAGACCCTAGAGACCCTATAGAGACACTATAGAAACCCTAGGAACCCTATAGAGACCGTATAGAGACCCTACAGACCCTATAGAGACCAAATAGAGACCCTAGAGACCCTATAGGGACCCTAGAGAGACCCTAGAGACCCTATAGAGAACCTTGAGAGACCCTAGAGACCCTATAGAGACCCTAGGAACCCTATAGAGACCCTATAGAGACACTAGAGACCCTATAGAGACCCTAGGGAACCTATAGAGACCCTAGGAACCCTATAGAGACCCTATAGAGACCCTAGGGACCCTATAGAGACCCTATAGAGACCCTATAGAGACCCTAGGGAACCTATAGAGACCCTATAGAGACCCTAGACAGACCCTAGAGACCCTATAGAGACATATAGAGACCCTAGAGACCCTATAAAGACCCTAGAGAGGACCCTATAGAGACCCTATAGAGACCCTAGGGACCCTATAGGAGACCCTATAGAGACACTAGAGACCCTATAGAGACACTATAGAGACCCTAGAGACCCTATAGAGACCCTATAGAGACCCTAGGAACCCTATAGAGACCGTATAGAGACCCTAGAGACCCTATAGAGACCCTATAGAGACCCTAGAGACCCTATAGAGACCCTAGGAACCCTATAGAGACCCTATAGAGACCCTAGGGACCCTATAGAGACCGTATAGAGAACCTAGAGACCCTATACCGACCCTATAGAGACCCTAGAGACCCTATAGAGACCCTAGAGAGACCCTAGGGACCCTATAGAGACCCTAGGAACCCTATAGAGACCCTAGGGACCCTATGGAGACCCTATAGAGACCCTAGAGACCCTATAGAGACCCTATAGAGACCCTAGGGACCCTATAGAGACCCTATAGCGACCGATAGAGACCCTAGAGACCCTATAGAGAGCCTAGGGAACCTATAGAGACCCTATAGAGACCCTAGGGACCCTATAGAGACCCTATAGAGACCCTAGAGACCCTATAGAGACCCTAGAGAGACCCTAGGAACCCCTATAGAGACCGTATAGAGACCCTAGAGACCCTATAGAAACCCTATAGAGACCCTAGAGACCCTATAGAGACCCTTAGGGAACCTATAGAGACCCTAGGGAACCTATAGAGACCCTATAGAGACCCTAGGGACCCTATAGAGACCCTAGGAACCCTATAGAGACCCTATAGAGACCCTAGAGACCCTATAGAGACCCTATAGAGACCCTAGGAACCCTATAGAGACACTATAGAGACCCTAGAGACCCTATAGAAACCCTATAGAGACCCTAGAGACCCTATAGAGACCCTAGAGAGACCCTAGAGACCCTAGAGAGACCCTAGAGAGGCCTTAGAGACCCTATAGAGACCCTAGGGACCCTATAGAGACCCTAGGAACCCTATAGAGACCGTGTAGAGACCCTAGAGAGCCTATAGAGACCCTATAGAGACCCTATAGAGACATCTAGGAACCCTATAGAGACCCTATAGAGACCCTAGAGACCCTATAGAGACCCTATAGAGACACTAGAGACCATATAGAGACACTATAGAGACCCTAGAGACCCTATAGAGACCCTAGGAACCCTATAGAGACCCTATAGAGACCCTAGGGACCCTATAGAGACTTTAGGAACCCTATAGAGACCCTATAGAGACCCTAGGGACCCTATAGAGACCCTATAGAGACACTAGAGACCCTATAGAGACACTATAGAGACCCTAGAGACCCTATAGAGAACCTAGGGACCCTATAGAGACCCTAGGAACCCTATAGAGACCTCATAGAGACCCTAGGGACCCTATAGAGACCCTAGGAACCCTATAGAGACCCTATAGAGACCCTAGGGACCCTATAGAGACCCTATAGAGACCGTAGAGACCCTATAGAGACCCTATAGAGACCCTATAGAGACCCTAGAGACCCTACAGAGACCCTATAGAGACCCAAGGGACACTATAGAGACCCTAGGAACCCTATAGAGACCCTATAGAGACCCTAGAGACCCTATAGACACCCTAGAGAGACACTAGAGACCCTATAGAGACCCTATAGAGACACTAGAGGCCCTATAGAGACCCTATAGAGGCCCTAGAGACCCTATAGAGACCCTAGGGAACCTATAGAGACCCTAGGAACCCTATAGAGACCCTATAGTGACCCTAGAGACCCTATACAGACCCTAGAGAGACCCTAGGGACCCTATAGAGACCCTAGGAACCCTATAGAGACCCTAGGGACCGTATAGAGACCCTATAGAGACCCTAGAGACCGTATAGAGACCCTATAGAGACCCTAGGAACCCTATAGAGACCCTATAGCGACCGTATAGAGACCCTAGAGACCCTATAGAGACCCTAAGGAACCTATAGAGACCCTATAGAGACCCTAGGGACCCTATAGAGACCCTATAGAGACCCTAGAGACCCTATAGAGACCCTAGAGAGACCCTAGAGACGCTATAGAGACCCTAGGGACCCTATAGAGACCCTAGGAACCCTATAGAGACCCTATAGAGACCCTAGGGACCCTATAGAGACCCTAGGAACCCTATAGAGACCGTATAGAGACCCTAGAGAGCCTATAGAGACCCTATAGAGACCCTATAGAGACCCTAGGAACCCTATAGAGACCTCATAGAGACCCTAGGGACCCTATAGAGACCCTAGGAACCCTATAGAGACCCTATAGAGACCCTAGAGACCCTACAGAGACCCTATAGAGACCCTAGGGACACTATAGAGACCCAAGGAACCCTATAGAGACCCTATAGAGACCCTAGAGACCCTATAGACACCCTAGAGAGACACTAGAGACCCTATAGAGACCCTAGAGAGACCCTAGAGACACTATAGAGACCCTAGGGACCCTATAGAGACCCTAGGAACCCTATAGAGTCCCTATAGAGGCCCTAGAGACCCTATAGAGACCCTAGAGAGACCCTAGAGACCCTATAGAGACCCTAGGGACCCTATAGAGACCCTATAGAGACCCTAGGAACCCTATAGAGACCCTATAGAGACCCTATAGAGACCCTAGGGACCCTATAGAGACCCTATAGAGACACTAGAGACCCTATAGAGACCCTATAGAGACCCTAGAAACCTATAGAGACCGTATAGAGACACTAGAGACCCTATAGAGACCCTAGAGACCCTATAGAGACCCTAGAGAGACCTTAGAGACCCTATAGAGACCCTAGGGACCCTATAGAGACCCTAGGAACCCTATAGAGACCCTATAGAGACCCTAGGGACCCTATAGAGACCCTATAGAGACACTAGAGACCCTATAGAGACACTATAGAGACCCTAGGGACCCTATAGAGACCCTAGGAACCCTATAGAGACCCTATAGAGACCCTACGCACCCTATAGAGACCCTAGGAACCCTATAGAGACCCTAGGAACCCTATAGAGACCCTATAGAGACCCTAGAGATCCTATAGAGACCCTATAGAGACCCTAGACTCCCTATAGAGACCCTAGGGATCCTATAGAGACCCTATAGAGACCCTAGGGACCCTATAGACATCCTATAGAGACACTAGAGACCCTATAGAGACCCAAGAGACGCTATAGAGACCCTAGAGAGACCCTAGAGACCCTATACAGACCGTAGGAACCCTATAGAGACCCTATAGAGACCCTAGGGACACTATAGAGACCCTATAGAGACCCTAGGGAAACTATAGAGACCCTATTAGAGACACTAGAGACCCTATAGAGACCCTATAGAGACCCTAGAGACCCTATAGAGACCCTAGGGACCCTATAGAGACCCTAGGAACCCTATAGAGACCGTATAGAGACCCTAGGGACCCTATAGAGACCCTATAGAGACCCTAGGGACCCTATTGAGACCCTAGGGACCCTATAGAGACCCTAGAGAGACCCTAGAGACACTATAGAGACCCTAGGGACCCTATAGAGACCCTAGAGACCCTATAGAGACCCTATAGAGACCCTAGGAACCCTATAGAGATCCTATAGAGACCCTAGGAACCCTATAGAGACCGTATAGAGACACTAGAGACACTATAGAGACCCTAGAGAGACCCTAGAGACCCTATAGAGACCGTAGGGACCCTATAGAGACCCTATAGAGACCCTAGGGACCCTATAGAGACACTATAGAGACACTAGAGGCCCTATAGAGACCCTATAGAGGCCCTAGAGACCCTATAGAGACCCTAGGGAACCTATAGAGACCCTAGGAACCCTTTAGAGACCCTATAGAGACCCTGGGGGACCCTATAGAGTCCCTATAGTGACCCTAGAGACCCTATAGAGACCCTAGGGACCCTATAGAGACCCTAGGAACCCTATAGAGACCCTATAGAGACCCTATAGAGACCCTAGGGACCCTATAGAGACCCTATAGAGACACTAGAGACCCTATAGAGACCCTATAGAGACCCTAGAAACCTATAGAGACCGTATAGAGACCCTAGAGACCCTATAGAGACCCTATAGAGACCCTAGAGACCCTATAGAGACCCTAGAGAGACCCTAGAGACCCTATAGAGACCCTAGAGAGACCTTAGAGACCCTATAGAGACCCTAGGGGACCCTATAGAGACCCTAGGAACCCTATAGAGACCCTATAGAGACCCTAGGGACCCTATAGAGACCCTATAGAGACACTAGAGACCCTATAGAGACACTATAGAGACCCTAGGGACCCTATAGAGACCCTAGGAACCCTATAGAGACGCTATAGACCCTAGGAACCCTATAGAGACCCTAGGAACCCTATAGAGACCCTAGGAACCCTATAGAGACCTTATAGAGACCCTCCGGATCCTATAGAGACCCTATAGAGACCCTAGAGACCCTATAGAGACCCTATAGAGACCCTATAGAGACCCTAGGGACCCTATAGAGACCCTATAGAGACCCAAGAGACCCTATAGAGACCCTAGAGAGACCCTAGGGACCCTATAGATACCCTAGAGACCCTATAGACACCCTAGAGAGACCCTAGAGACCCTATAGAGACCCTAGGAACCCAATAGAGACCCTATAGAGACTCTAGGGAACCTATAGAGACCCTAGGAACCCTATAGAGACCCTATAGAGACCGTAGGGATCCTATAGAGACCCTATAGAGACCCTAGGGACCCTATAGAGATCCTATAGAGACACTAGAGACCCTATAGAGACCCAAGAGACACTATAGAGACCCTAGAGAGACCCTAGAGACCCTATAGAGACCCTAGGAACCCTATAAAGACCCTATAGAGACCCTAGGGACCCTATAGAGACCCTAGGAACCCTATAGAGACCCTATAGAGACCCTACGGACCCTATAGAGACCCTATAGAGGCCCTAGAGACCCTATAGAGACCCTAGAGAGACCCTAGAGACCCTATAGAGACCCTAGAGAGACCCTAGAGACCCTATAGAGACCCTAGGGACCCTATAGAGACCCTATAGGGACCCTATAGAGACCCTATAGAGACACTAGAGGCCCTATAGAGACCCTATAGAGGCCCTAGATACCCTATAGAGACACTAGGGAACCTATAGAGACCCTAGGAACCCTATAGAGACCCTAGGGACCCATTAGAGTCCCTATAGTGACCCTAGAGACCCTATAGAGACCCTAGGGACCCTATAGAGACCCTAGGAACCCTGTAGAGACCCTATAGAGACCCTATAGAGACCCTAGGGACCCTATAGAGACCCTATAGAGACACTAGAGACCCTATAGAGACCCTATAGAGACCCTAGGAAACCTATAGACACCGTATAGAGACCCTAGAGACCCTATAGAGACCCTATAGAGACCCTAGAGACCCTATAGAGACCCTAGAGAGACCCTAGAGACCCTATAGAGACCCTAGAGAGACCTTAGAGACCCTATAGAGACCCTAGGGACCCTATAGAGACCCTAGGAACCCTATAGAGACCCTATAGAGACCCGAGGGACCCTATAGAGACCCTATAGAGACACTAGAGACCCTATAGAGACCCTATAGAGACCCCAGGAACCCTATTGAGTCCCTAGGGAACCTATAGAGACACTAGGAACCCTATAGAGACCCTATAGAGACCCTAGGGACCCTATAGAGACCCTATAGAGACCCTAGAGACCCTATAGAGACCCTATAGAGACCCTAGGAACCCTATAGAGACCCTATAGAGACCCTAGGGACCCTATAGAGACCCTATAGAGACACTAGAGACCCTATAGAGACCCTATAGAGACCCTAGAGACCCTATAGAGACCCTAGGGAACCTATAGAGACCCTAGAGACCCTATAGAGACCCTATAGAGACCCTAGGAACCTATAGAGATCCTAGGAACCCTATAGAGACCCTAGAGAGACCCTAGAGAGACCCTAGAGACACTATAGAGACCCTAGGAACCCTATAGAGACCCTATAGACACCCTAGGGACCCTATAGAGACCCTAGGAACCCTATAGAGACCCTATAGAGACCCTAGGGACCCTATAGAGACCCTATAGAGACCCTAGAGACCCTATAGAGACCATAGAGAGACCCTAGAGACACTATAGAGACCCTAGGGACCCTATAGAGACCCTAGGAACCCTATAGAGACCCTATAGAGACCCTAGGGACCCTATAGAGACCCTATAGAGACACTAGAGGCCCTATAGAGACCCTATAGAGGCCCTAGAGACCCTATAGAGACCCTAGGGACCCTATAGAGACCCTAGAGAGACACTAGAGGCCCTATAGAGACCCTATAGAGGCCCTAGAGACCCTATAGAGACCCTAGGGAACCTATAGAGACCCTAGGAACCCTATAGAGACACTATAGAGACCCTAGGGACTCTATAGAGTCCCTATAGTGACCCTAGAGACCCTATAGGGACCCTAGGGACCCTATAGAGACCCTAGGGACCCTATAGAGACCCTATAGAGACCCTAGGGACCCTATAGAGATCCTATAGAGACCCTAGAGACCCTATAGAGACCCTATAGAGACCCTAGAGACCCTAGAGACCCTATAGAGACCCTAGAGAGACCCTAGAGACCCTATAGAGACTCTAGAGAGACCTTAGAGACCCTATAGAGACCCTAGGGACCCTATAGAGACCCTAGGAACCCCATAGAGACCCTATAGAGACCCTAGGGACCTATAGAGACCCTATAGAGACCCTAGAGACCCTATAGAGACCCTATAGAGACCCTAGGAACCCTATAGAGACCCTATAGAGACCCTAGGGACCCTATAGAGACCCTATAGAGACACTAGAGACCTATAGAGACCTATAGAGACCCTGGAGACCCTATAGAGACCCTAGGGAACCTATAGAGACCCTAGGAACCCTATAGAGACCCTATAGAGACCCTAGGGATCCTATAGAGACCCTATAGAGACCCTAGGGACCCTATAGAGACCCTATAGAGACACTAGAGACCCTATAGAGACCCAAGAGACCCTATAGAGACCCTAGAGAGACCCTAGAGACCCTATAGAGACCCTAGGAACCCTATAGAGACACTATAGAGACACTAGGGACCCTATAGAGACCCTAGGAACCCTATAGAGACCCTATAGAGACCCTAGGGACCCTATAGAGACCCTATAGAGACACTAGAGACCCTATAGAGACACTATAGAGACCCTAGAGACCCTATAGAGACCCTAGGGACCCTATAGAGACCCTAGGAACCCTATAGAGACCCTATAGAGACCCTAGGGACCCTGTAGAGACCCTATAGAGACCCTAGAGACCCTATAGAGACCCTATAGGGACCCTATAGAGACCCTATAGAGACCCTAGAGACCCTAGAGAGACCCTAGAGACCCTATAGAGGCACTAGGGACCCTATAGAGACCCTAGGAACCCTATAGAGACCCTATAGAGACCCTAGAGACCCTATAGAGACCCTAGAGAGACCCTAGAGACACTATAGAGACCCTAGGGACCCTATAGAGACCCTAGGAACCCTATAGAGACCCTATAGAGACCCTAGGGACCCTATCGAGACCCTATAGAGGCCCTAGAGACCCTATAGAGACCCTATAGAGACCCTAGGAACCCTATAGAGACCGTATAGAGACCCTAGAGACCCTATAGAGACCCTATAGAGACCCTAGAGACCCTATAGAGACCCTATAGAGACCCTAGAGACCCTATAGAGACTCTAGAGAGACCCTAGAGACCCTATAGAGACCCTAGAGAGACCCTAGAGACCCTATAGAGACCCTAGGGACCCTATAGAGACCCTATAGAGACCCTAGGGACCCTATAGAGACCCTATAGAGACACTAGAGGCCCTATAGAGACCCTATAGAGGCCCTAGGGACCCTATAGAGGCCCTAGAGACCCTATAGAGACCCTAGGGAACCTATAGAGACCCTAGGAACCCTATAGAGACGCTATAGAAACCCTAGGGACCCTATAGAGTCCCTATAGTGACCCTAGAGACCCTATAGAGACCCTAGGGACACTATAGAGACCCTAGGAACCCTATAGAGACCCTATAGAGACCCTAGAGACACTATAGAGACCCTAGGGACCCTATAGAGACCCTAGGAACCCTATAGAGACCCTATAGAGACCCTAGGGACCCTATAGAGACCGTATAGAGACCCTATAGAGACCCTAGAGAGACCCTAGAGACCCTATAGAGACGCTAGAGAGACCCTAGAGACCCTATAGAGACCCTAGAGAGACCCTAGAGACCCTATAGTGACCCTAGGGACCCTATAGAGACCCTATAGAGACACTAGAGGCCCTATAGAGACCCTATAGAGGCCCTAGAGACCCTATAGAGACCCTAGGGAACCTATAGAGACCCTAGGAACCCTATAGAGACCCTATAGAGACCCTAGGGACCCTATAGAGTCCCTATAGTGACCCTAGGGACCCTATAGAGACCCTAGGAACCCTATAGAGACCCTATAGAGACCCTATAGAGACCCTAGAGACCCTATAGAGACCCTAGAGAGACCCTAGAGACCCTATAGAGACCATAGAGAGACCCTAGAGACCCTAGAGAGACCCTAGAGACCCTATAGACACCCTAGGGACCCTATAGAGACCCTAGGAACCCTATAGAGACCCTATAGAGACCCTAAGGACCCTATAGAGACCGTGTAGAGACACTAGAGACCCTATAGAGACCCTATAGAGACCCTAGAGACCCTATAGAGACCCTAGAGAGACCCTAGAGACCCTATAGAGACCCTAGGGACCCTAATAGAGACCCTAGGAACCCTATAGAGACCCTATAGAGACCCTAGGGACCCTATAGAGACCGTATAGAGACCCTAGAGACCCTATAGAGACCCTAGAGAGACCCTAGAGACCCTATAGAGACCCTAGAGAGACCCTAGAGACCCTATAGAGACCCTAGGGACCCTATAGAGACACTATAGAGACCCTAGGGACCCTATAGAGACCCTATAGAGACACTAGAGGCCCTATAGAGACCCTATAGAGGCCCTAGAGAACCTATAGAGACCCTAGGAACCCTATAGAGACCCTATAGAGACCCTATAGAGACCCTAGGGACCCTATAGAGACCCTATAGAGACACTAGAGACCCTATAGAGACCCTATAGAGACCCTAGGAAACCTATAGACACCGTATAGAGACCCTAGAGACCCTATAGAGACCCTAGAGAGACCCTAGAGACCCTATAGAGACCCTAGGGAGACCTTAGAGACCCTATAGAGACCCTATAGAGACCCTATAGAGACCCTAGGGACCCTATAGAGACCCTATAGAGACCCTAGAGACCCTATAGAGACCCTAGAGAGACCCTAGAGACCCTATAGAGACCCTATAGAGACCCTATAGAGACCCTAGGGACCCTATAGAGACCCTATAGAGACCCTAGAGACCCTATAGAGACCATAGAGAGACCCTAGAGACCCTAGAGAGACCCTAGAGACCCAATAGAGACCCTAGGGACCCTATAGAGACCCTAGGAACCCTATAGAGACCCTATAGAGACCCTAGGGACCCTATAGAGACCCTATAGAGACCCTAGAGACTCTATAGAGACCCTAGAGAGACCCTAGAGACCCTATAGAGACCCTAGGGACCCTATAGAGACTCTAGGAACCCTATAGAGACCCTATAGAGACCCTAGGGACCCTATAGAGACCCTATAGAGACCCTAGAGACCCTATAGAGACCCTAGGAACCCTATAGAGACCCTATAGAGACCCTAGAGACCCTATAGAGACCCTAGAGAGACCCTAGAGACCCTATAGAGACCCTAGGGACCCTATAGAGACCCTAGGAACCCTATAGAGACCCTATAGAGACCCTAGAGACCCTATAGACACCCTAGAGAGACCCTAGAGACCCTATAGAGACCCTAGAGAGACCCTAGATACACTATAGAGACCCTAGGGACCCAATAGAGACCCTAGGAACCCTATAGAGACCCTATAGAGACCCTAGGGACCCTATAGAGACCCTATAGAGGCCCTAGAAACCCTATAGAGACCCTATAGAGACCCTAGGAACCCTATAGAGACCGTATAGAGAACCTAGAGACCCTATAGAGACCCTAGACAGACCCTAGAGACCCTACAGAGACCCTAGAGAGACCCTAGAGACCCTATAGAGACCCTAGGGACCCTATAGAGACCCTATAGAGACCCTAGGGAACCTATAGAGACCCTATAGAGACACTAGAGGCCCTATAGAGACCCTATAGAGGCCCTAGAGACCCTATAGAGACCCTAGGGAACCTATAGAGACCCTAGGAACCCTATAGAGACCCTATAGAGACCCTAGGGACCCTATAGAGTCCCTATAGTGACCCTAGAGACCCTATAGAGACCCTAGGGACCCTATAGAGACCCTAGGGACCCTATAGAGACCCTGTAGAGACCCTATAGAGACCCTAGGGACCCTATAGAGATCCTATAGAGACACTAGAGACCCTATAGAGACCCTATAGAGACCCTAGGAAACCTATAGAGACCGTATAGAGACCCTAGAGACCCTATAGAGACCCTATAGAGACCCTAGAGACCCTATAGAGACCCTAGAGACCCTATAGAGACCCTAGAGAGACCCTAGAGACCCTATAGAGACCCTATAGAGACCCTATAGAGACCCTAGGAAACCTATAGAGACCGTATAGAGACCCTAGAGACCCTATAGAGACCCTATAGAGACCCTAGAGACCCTATAGAGACCCTAGAGACCCTATAGAGACCCTAGAGAGACCCTAGAGACCCTATAGAGACCCTATAGAGACCCTAGGGACCCTATAGAGATCCTATAGAGACCCTAGAGACCCTATAGAGACCCTATAGAGACCCTAGAGACCCTATAGAGACCCTAGAGAGACCCTAGAGACCCTATAGAGACTCTAGAGAGACCTTAGAGACCCTATAGAGACCCTAGGGACCCTATAGAGACCCTAGGAACCCCATAGAGACCCTATAGAGACCCTAGGGACCTATAGAGACCCTATAGAGACCCTAGAGACCCTATAGAGACCCTATAGAGACCCTAGGAACCCTATAGAGACCCTATAGAGACCCTAGGGACCCTATAGAGACCCTATAGAGACACTAGAGACCCTATAGAGACCCTATAGAGACCCTGGAGACCCTATAGAGACCCTAGGGAACCTATAGAGACCCTAGGAACCCTATAGAGACCCTATAGAGACCCTAGGGATCCTATAGAGACCCTATAGAGACCCTAGGGACCCTATAGAGACCCTATAGAGACACTAGAGACCCTATAGAGACCCAAGAGACCCTATAGAGACCCTAGAGAGACCCTAGAGACCCTATAGAGACCCTAGGAACCCTATAGAGACACTATAGAGACACTAGGGACCCTATAGAGACCCTAGGAACCCTATAGAGACCCTATAGAGACCCTAGGGACCCTATAGAGACCCTATAGAGACACTAGAGACCCTATAGAGACACTATAGAGACCCTAGAGACCCTATAGAGACCCTAGGGACCCTATAGAGACCCTAGGAACCCTATAGAGACCCTATAGAGACCCTAGGGACCCTATAGAGACCTATAGAGACCCTAGAGACCCTATAGAGACCCTATAGGGACCCTATAGAGACACTATAGAGACCCTAGAGACCCTAGAGAGACCCTAGAGACCCTATAGAGGCACTAGGGACCCTATAGAGACCCTAGGAACCCTATAGAGACCCTATAGAGACCCTAGAGACCCTATAGAGACCCTAGAGAGACCCTAGAGACACTATAGAGACCCTAGGGACCCTATAGAGACCCTAGGAACCCTATAGAGACCCTATAGAGACCCTAGGGACCCTATCGAGACCCTATAGAGGCCCTAGAGACCCTATAGAGACCCTATAGAGACCCTAGGAACCCTATAGAGACCGTATAGAGACCCTAGAGACCCTATAGAGACCCTATAGAGACCCTAGAGACCCTATAGAGACCCTATAGAGACCCTAGAGACCCTATAGAGACTCTAGAGAGACCCTAGAGACCCTATAGAGACCCTAGAGAGACCCTAGAGACCCTATAGAGACCCTAGGGACCCTATAGAGACCCTATAGAGACCCTAGGGACCCTATAGAGACCCTATAGAGACACTAGAGGCCCTATAGAGACCCTATAGAGGCCCTAGGGACCCTATAGAGGCCCTAGAGACCCTATAGAGACCCTAGGGAACCTATAGAGACCCTAGGAACCCTATAGAGACGCTATAGAAACCCTAGGGACCCTATAGAGTCCCTATAGTGACCCTAGAGACCCTATAGAGACCCTAGGGACACTATAGAGACCCTAGGAACCCTATAGAGACCCTATAGAGACCCTAGAGACACTATAGAGACCCTAGGGACCCTATAGAGACCCTAGGAACCCTATAGAGACCCTATAGAGACCCTAGGGACCCTATAGAGACCGTATAGAGACCCTATAGAGACCCTAGAGAGACCCTAGAGACCCTATAGAGACGCTAGAGAGACCCTAGAGACCCTATAGAGACCCTAGAGAGACCCTAGAGACCCTATAGTGACCCTAGGGACCCTATAGAGACCCTATAGAGACACTAGAGGCCCTATAGAGACCCTATAGAGGCCCTAGAGACCCTATAGAGACCCTAGGGAACCTATAGAGACCCTAGGAACCCTATAGAGACCCTATAGAGACCCTAGGGACCCTATAGAGTCCCTATAGTGACCCTAGAGACCCTATAGAGACCCTAGGGACCCTATAGAGACCCTAGGAACCCTATAGAGACCCTATAGAGACCCTATAGAGACCCTAGAGACCCTATAGAGACCCTAGAGAGACCCTAGAGACCCTATAGAGACCATAGAGAGACCCTAGAGACCCTAGAGAGACCCTAGAGACCCTATAGACACCCTAGGGACCCTATAGAGACCCTAGGAACCCTATAGAGACCCTATAGAGACCCTAAGGACCCTATAGAGACCGTGTAGAGACACTAGAGACCCTATAGAGACCCTATAGAGACCCTAGAGACCCTATAGAGACCCTAGAGAGACCCTAGAGACCCTATAGAGACCCTAGGGACCCTATAGAGACCCTAGGAACCCTATAGGGACCCTATAGAGACCCTAGGGACCCTATAGAGACCCTATAGAGGCCCTAGAAACCCTATAGAGACCCTATAGAGACCCTAGGAACCCTATAGAGACCGTATAGAGACCCTAGAGACCCTATAGAGACCCTAGAGAGACCCTAGAGACCCTATAGAGACCCTAGAGAGACCCTAGAGACCCTATAGAGACCCTAGGGACCCTATAGAGACACTATAGAGACCCTAGGGACCCTATAGAGACCCTATAGAGACACTAGAGGCCCTATAGAGACCCTATAGAGGCCCTAGAGAACCTATAGAGACCCTAGGAACCCTATAGAGACCCTATAGAGACCCTATAGAGACCCTAGGGACCCTATAGAGACCCTATAGAGACACTAGAGACCCTATAGAGACCCTATAGAGACCCTAGGAAACCTATAGACACCGTATAGAGACCCTAGAGACCCTATAGAGACCCTAGAGAGACCCTAGAGACCCTATAGAGACCCTAGGGAGACCTTAGAGACCCTATAGAGACCCTATAGAGACCCTATAGAGACCCTAGGGACCCTATAGAGACCCTATAGAGACCCTAGAGACCCTATAGAGACCCTAGAGAGACCCTAGAGACCCTATAGAGACCCTATAGAGACCCTATAGAGACCCTAGGGACCCTATAGAGACCCTATAGAGACCCTAGAGACCCTATAGAGACCATAGAGAGACCCTAGAGACCCTAGAGAGACCCTAGAGACCCAATAGAGACCCTAGGGACCCTATAGAGACCCTAGGAACCCTATAGAGACCCTATAGAGACCCTAGGGACCCTATAGAGACCCTATAGAGACCCTAGAGACTCTATAGAGACCCTAGAGAGACCCTAGAGACCCTATAGAGACCCTAGGGACCCTATAGAGACTCTAGGAACCCTATAGAGACCCTATAGAGACCCTAGGGACCCTATAGAGACCCTATAGAGACCCTAGAGACCCTATAGAGACCCTAGGAACCCTATAGAGACCCTATAGAGACCCTAGAGACCCTATAGAGACCCTAGAGAGACCCTAGAGACCCTATAGAGACCCTAGGGACCCTATAGAGACCCTAGGAACCCTATAGAGACCCTATAGAGACCCTAGAGACCCTATAGACACCCTAGAGAGACCCTAGAGACCCTATAGAGACCCTAGAGAGACCCTAGATACACTATAGAGACCCTAGGGACCCAATAGAGACCCTAGGAACCCTATAGAGACCCTATAGAGACCCTAGGGACCCTATAGAGACCCTATAGAGGCCCTAGAAACCCTATAGAGACCCTATAGAGACCCTAGGAACCCTATAGAGACCGTATAGAGAACCTAGAGACCCTATAGAGACCCTAGACAGACCCTAGAGACCCTACAGAGACCCTAGAGAGACCCTAGAGACCCTATAGAGACCCTAGGGACCCTATAGAGACCCTATAGAGACCCTAGGGAACCTATAGAGACCCTATAGAGACACTAGAGGCCCTATAGAGACCCTATAGAGGCCCTAGAGACCCTATAGAGACCCTAGGGAACCTATAGAGACCCTAGGAACCCTATAGAGACCCTATAGAGACCCTAGGGACCCTATAGAGTCCCTATAGTGACCCTAGAGACCCTATAGAGACCCTAGGGACCCTATAGAGACCCTAGGGACCCTATAGAGACCCTGTAGAGACCCTATAGAGACCCTAGGGACCCTATAGAGATCCTATAGAGACACTAGAGACCCTATAGAGACCCTATAGAGACCCTAGGAAACCTATAGAGACCGTATAGAGACCCTAGAGACCCTATAGAGACCCTATAGAGACCCTAGAGACCCTATAGAGACCCTAGAGACCCTATAGAGACCCTAGAGAGACCCTAGAGACCCTATAGAGACCCTATAGAGACCCTATAGAGACCCTAGGAAACCTATAGAGACCGTATAGAGACCCTAGAGACCCTATAGAGACCCTATAGAGACCCTAGAGACCCTATAGAGACCCTAGAGACCCTATAGAGACCCTAGAGAGACCCTAGAGACCCTATAGAGACCCTAGAGAGACCTTAGAGACCCTATAGAGATCCTAGGGACCCTATAGAGACCCTAGGAACCCTATAGAGACCCTATAGAGACCCTAGGGACCCTATAGAGACCCTATAGAGACCCTAGAGACCCTATAGAGACCCTATAGAGACCCTAGGAACCCTATAGAGACCCTATAGAGACCCTAGGGACCCTATAGAGACCCTATAGAGACACAAGAGACCCTATAGAGACCCTATAGAGACCCTGGAGACACTATAGAGACCCTAGGGAACCTATAGAGACCCTAGGAACCCTATAGAGACCCTATAGAGACCCTAGGGATCCTATAGAGACCCTATAGAGACCCTAGGGACCCTATAGAGATCCTATAGAGACACTAGGGACCCTATAGAGACCCTAGGAACCCTATAGAGACCCTATAGAGACACTAGGGACCCTATAGAGACCCTAGGAACCCTATAGAGACCCTATAGAGACCCTAGGGACCCTATAGAGACCCTATAGAGACACTAGAGACCCTATAGAGACACTATAGCGACCCTAGAGACCCTATAGAGACCCTATAGAGACCCTATAGAGACCCTATAGAGACCCTAGGGACCCTATAGAGACCCTATAGAGACCCTAGAGACCCTATAGAGACCCTAGAGAGACCCTAGAGACCCTATAGAGACCCTAGGGACCCTATGGAGACCCTAGGAACCCTATAGAGACCCTATAGAGACCCTAGAGACCCTATAGAGACCCTAGAGAGACCCTAGAGACACTATAGAGACCCTAGGAACCCTATAGAGACCCTATAGAGACCCTAGGGACCCTATAGAGACCCTAGGAACCCTATAGAGACCCTATAGAGGCCCTAGAGACCCTATAGAGACCCTATAGAGACCCTAGGAACCCTATAGAGACCGTATAGAGACACTAGAGACACTATAGAGACCCTAGAGAGACCCTAGAGACCCTATAGAGACCCTAGAGAGACCCTAGAGACCCTATAGAGACCCTAGGGACCTTATAGAGACCCTATAGAGACCCTAGGGACCCTATAGAGACCCTATAGAGACACTAGAGGCCCTATAGAGACCCTATAGATGCCCTAGAGACCCTATAGAGACCCTAGGGAACCTATAGAGACCCTAGGAACCCTATAGAGACCCTATAGAGACCCTGGGGACCCTATAGAGTCCCTATAGTGACCCTAGAGACCCTATAGAGACCCTAGGGACCTTATAGAGACCCTAGGAACCCTATAGAGACCCTATAGAGACCCTATAGAGAACCTAGGGACCCTATAGAGACCCTATAGAGACACTAGAGACCCTATAGAGACCCTATAGAGACCCTAGAAACCTATAGAGACCGTATAGAGACTCTAGAGACCCTATAGAGACCCTATAGAGAACCTAGAGACCCTATAGAGACCCTAGAGAGACCCTAGAGACCCTATAGAGACCCTAGGGACCCTACAGAGACCCTAAGAACCCTATAGAGACCCTATAGAGACCCTAGGGACCCTATAGAGACCCTATAGAGACACTAGAGACCCTATAGAGACACTACAGAGACCCTAGGGACCCTATAGAGACCCTAGGAACCCTATAGAGACCCTATAGAGACACTAGAGGCCCTATAGAGACCCTATAGAGGCCCTAGAGACCCTATAGAGACCCTAGGGAACCTATAGAGATCCTAGGAACCCTATCGAGACCCTATAGAGACCCTAGGGACACTATAGAGTCCCTATAGTGACCCTAGAGACCCTATAGAGATCCTAGGGACCCTATAGAGACCCTAGGGACCCTATAGAGATCCTATAGAGACACTAGAGACCCTATAGAGACCCTATAGAGACCCTAGGAAACCTATAGAGACCGTATAGAGACCCTAGAGACCCTATAGAGACCCTATAGAGACCCTAGAGACCCTATAGAGACCCTAGAGAGACCCTAGAGACCCTATAGAGACCCTAGGGACCCTATAGAGACCCTAGGAACACTATAGAGACCCTATAGAGACCCTAGGGACCCTATAGAGACCCTATAGAGACCGTAGAGACCCTATAGAGACCCTATAGAGACCCTAGGAACCCTATAGAGACCCTATAGAGACCCTAGGGACCCTATAGAGACCCTATAGAGACACTAGAGACCCTATAGAGACCCTATAGAGACCCTGGAGACACTATAGAGACCCTAGCGAACCTATAGAGACCCTAGGAACCCTATAGAGACCCTACAGAGACCCTAGGGATCCTATAGAGACCCTATAGACACCCTAGGGACCCTATAGAGATCCTATAGAGACACTAGAGTCCCTATAGAGACCCAAGAGACCCTATAGAGACCCTAGAGAGACCCTAGAGACCCTATAGAGACCCTAGGAACCCCATAGAGACCCTATAGAGACCCTAGGAACCCTATAGAGACCCTATAGAGACCCTAGGGACCCTATAGAGACCCTATAGAGACCCTAGAGACCCTATAGAGACCCTATAGAGACCCTATAGAGACCCTAGGGACCCTATAGAAACACTATAGAGACCCTAGAGACCCTAGAGAGACCGTAGAGAGACCCTAGAGACCCTATAGAGACCCTAGGGACCCTATAGAGACCCTAGGAACCCTATAGAGACCCTATAGAGACCCTAGAGACCCTATAGAGACCCTATAGAGACCCTAGGGACCCTATAGAGACCCTAGGAACCCTATAGAGACCCTATAGAGACCCTAGGGACCCTATAGAGACCCTATAGAGGCCCTAGAGACCCTATAGAGACCCTATAGAGACCCTAGGAACCCTATAGAGACCCTATAGAGACCCTAGAGACCCTATAGAGACCCTATAGAGACCCTAGAGACCCTATAGAGACCCTAGAGAGACCCTAGAGACCCTATAGAGACCCTAGGGACCCTATAGAGACCCTATAGAGACCATAGGGACCCTATAGAGACCCTATAGAGACACTAGAGGCCCTATAGAGACCCTATAGAGGCCCTAGAGACCCTATAGAGGCCCTAGAGACACTATAGAGACCCTAGGGAACCTATAGAGACCCTAGGAACCCTATAGAGACCCTATAGAAACCCTAGGGACCCTATAGAGTCCCTATAGTGACCCTAGAGACCCTATAGAGACCCTAGGGACCCTATAGAGTCCCTAGGAACCCTATAGAGACCCTATAGAGACCCTAGAGACCCTAGAGAGACCGTAGAGAGACCCTAGAGACACTATAGAGACCCTAGGGACCCTATAGAGACCCTAGGAACCCTATAGAGACCCTATAGAGACCCTATAGAGACACTAGAGACCCTATAGAGACCCTATAGAGACCCTAGGAACCCTATAGAGTCCCTAGGGAACTTATAGAGACACTAGGAACGCTATAGAGACCCTATAGAGACCCTAGGGACCCTATAGAGACCCTAGAGACCCTATAGAGACCCTATAGAGACACTAGGAACCCTATAGAGACCCTATAGAGACCCTAGGGACCCTATAGAGACCCTATAGAGACACTAGAGACCCTATAGAGACCCTAGGGAACCTATAGAGACCCTAGAGACCCTATAGAGACCCTATAGAGACCCTAGGGAACCTATAGAGACCCTAGGAACCCTATAGAGACCCTATGGAGACCCTAGGGTTCCTATAGAGACCCTATAGAGACCCTAGGGACCCTATAGAGACCCTAGAGAGACCCTAGAGACACTATAGAGACCCTAGGAACCCTATAGAGACCCTATAGAGACCCTAGGGACCCTATAGAGACCATATAGAGACCCTAGAGACCCTATAGAGACCCTAGAGAGACCCTAGAGACCCTATAGAGAGCCTAGGGACCCTATAGAGACCCTAGGAACCCTATAGAGACCCTATAGAGACCCTAGGGACCCTATAGAGACCCTATAGAGACACTAGAGACCCTATAGAGACACTATAGAGACACTAGAGACCCTATAGAGACCCTATAGAGACCATATAGAGCCCTAGGAACCCAATAGATACCCTATAGAGACCCTAGGGACCCTATAGAGACCCTAGAGAGTCCCTAGAGACCCTATAGAGACCCTAGGGACCCTATAGAGACTCTAGGAACCCTATAGAGACCCTATAGAGACCCTAGGGACCCTATAGAGACTCTAGGAACCCTATAGAGACCCTATAGAGACCCTAGGGAAACTATAGAGACCCTATAGAGACCCTAGGGACCCTATAGAGACCCTATAGAGGCCCTAGAGACCCTATAGAGACCCTATAGAGACCCTAGGAACCCTATAGAGACCGTATAGAGACCCTAGAGACCCTATAGAGACCCTATAGAGACCCTAGAGACCCTATAGAGACCCTAGAGAGACCCTAGAGACCCTATAGAGACCCTAGAGAGACCCTAGAGACCCTATAGAGACCCTAGGGACCCTATAGAGACCCTATAGAGACCATAGGGACCCTGTAGAGACCCTATAGAGACACTAGAGGCCCTATAGAGACCCTATAGAGGCCCTAGAGACCCTATAGAGGCCCTAGAGACCCTATAGAAACCCTAGGGACCCTATATAGTCCCTTGGAACCCTATAGAGACCCTATAGAGACCCTATAGAGACCCTAGAGACACTATAGAGACCCTTGGGACCCTATAGAGACCCTAGGAACCCTATAGAGACCCTATAGAGACCCTAGGGACCCTATAGAGACCCTATAGAGGCCCTAGAGACCCTATAGAGACACTATAGAGACCCTAGGTACCCTATAGAGACCGTATAGAGATCCTAGAGACCCTATAGAGACCCTAGAGAGACTCTAGAGACCCTATAGAGACCCTAGAGAGACCCTAGAGACCCTATAGAGACCCTAGGGACCATATAGAGACCCTATAGAGACCCTAGGGACCCTATAGAGACCCTATAGAGACACTAGAGGCCCTATAGAGACCCTATAGAGGCCCTAGAGACCCTATAGAGACCCTAGGGAACCTATAGAGACCCTAGGAACCCTATAGAGACCCTATAGAGACCCTAGGGACCCTATAGAGTCCCTATAGTGACCCTAGAGACCCTATAGAGACCCTAGGGACCCTATAGAGACCCTAGGAACCCTATAGAGACCCTATAGAGACCCTATAGAGACCCTAGGGACCCTATAGAGTCCCTTTAGTGACCCTAGAGACCCTATAGAGACCCTAGGGACCCTATAGAGACCCTCGGAACCCTATAGAGACCCTATAGAGACCCTAGGGACCCTATAGAGACCCTATAGAGACCCTAGAGACCCTATAGAGACCCTAGAGAGACCCTAGAGACCCTATAGAGACCCTAGAGAGACCCTAGAGACCCTAGAGAGACCCTAGAGACCCTATAGAGACCCTAGAGACCCTAGGAACCCTATAGAGACCCTATAGAGACCCTAGGGACCCTATAGAGACCCTATAGAGACACTAGAGACCCTATAGAGACACTATAGAGACACTAGAGACCCTATAGAGACCCTATAGAGACCATATAGAGCCCTAGGAACCCTATAGATACCCTAGAGACCCTATAGAGACCCTATAGAGACCCTAGGGACCCTATAGAGACCCTATAGAGACCCTAGAGACCCTATAGAGACCCTATAGAGACCCTAGAGACCCTATAGAGACCCTAGAGAGACCCTAGAGACCCTACAGAGACCCTAGAGAGACCCTAGAGACCCTATTGAGACCCTAGGGACCCTATAGAGACCCTAGGAACCCTATAGAGACCCTATAGACACCCTAGAGAGACCCTAGAGACCCTATAGAGACCCTATAGAGACACTAGGGAACCTATAGAGACCCTAGGGACCCTATAGAGACCCTGTAGAGGCCCTAGAAACCCTATAGAGACCCTATAGAGACCCTAGGAACCCTATAGAGACCCTATAGAGACCCTAGGGACCCTATAGAGACCCTATAGTGACACTAGAGGCCCTATAGAGACCCTATAGAGGCCCTAGAGACCCTATAGAGACCCTAGGGAACCTATAGAGACCCTAGGAACCCTATAGAGACCCTATAGAGACCCTAGGGACCCTATAGAGACCCTATAGAGACCCTAGGGACCCTATAGAGACCCTATAGAGACACTAGAGACCCTATAGAGACACTATAGAGACCCTAGAGACCCTATAGAGACCCTAGGGACCCTATAGAGACCCTAGGAACCCTATAGAGACCCTATAGAGACCCTAGGGACCATATAGAGACCCTATAGAGACCCTAGAGACCCTATAGAGACCCTATAGAGACCCTATAGAGACCCTAGGGACCCTATAGAGACCCTAGAGAGACCCTAGAGACCCTATAGAGACCCTATAGAGACCCTAGGGACCCTATAGAGACCCTAGGAACCCTATAGAGACCCTAGAGACCCTATAGAGACCCTAGAGAGACCCTAGAGACACTATAGAGACCGTAGGGACCCTATAGAGACCCTAGGAACCCTATAGAGACCCTATAGAGACCCTAGGGACCCTATAGAGACCCTATAGAGGCCCTAGAGACCCTATAGAGACCCTATAGAGACCCTAGGAACCCTATAGAGACCGTATAGAGACCCTAGAGACCCTATAGAGACCCTATAGAGACCCTAGAGACCCTAGAGAGACCCTAGAGAGACCCTAGAGACCCTATAGAGACCCTATAGAGAACCTAGAGACCCTATAGAGACCCTAGGGACCCTATAGAGACCCTATAGAGACCCTAGGGACCCTATAGAGACCCTATAGAGACACTAGAGGCCCTATAGAGACCCTATAGAGGCCCTAGAGACCCTATAGAGACCCTAGGGAACCTATAGAGACCCTAGGAACCCTATAGAGACCCTATAGAAACCCTAGGGACCCTATAGAGTCCCTATAGTGACCCTAGAGAACCTATAGAGACCCTAGGGACCCTATAGAGACCCTAGGAACCCTATAGAGACCCTATAGAGACCCTATAGAGACCCTAGAGACACTATAGAGACCGTAGGGACCCTATAGATACCCTAGGAACCCTATAGAGACCCTATAGAGACCCTAGGGACCCTATAGAGACCCTATAGAGGCCCTAGAGACCCTATAGAGACACTATAGAGACCCTAGGAACCCTATAGAGACCGTATAGAGACCCTAGAGACCCTATAGAGACCCTAGAGAGAACCTAGAGACCCTAGAGAGACCTTAGAGACCCTATAGAGACCCTAGGGACCCTATAGAGACCCTATAGAGACCCTAGGGACCCTATAGAGACCCTATAGAGACACTAGAGGCCCTATAGAGACCCTATAGAGGCCCTAGAGACTCTATAGAGACCCTAGGGAACCTATAGAGACCCTAGGAACCCTATAGAGACCCTATAGAGATCCTATAGAGACCCTAGGGACCCTATAGAGTCCCTATAGTGACCCTAGAGACCCTTTAGAGACCCTAGGGACCCTATAGAGACGCTAGGATCCCTATAGAGACCCTATAGAGACCCTATAGAGACCCTAGGGACCCTATAGAGACCCTAGGAACCCTATAGAGACCCTATAGAGACCCTAGGGACCCTATAGAGACCCTAGGAACCCTATAGAGACCCTAGAGAGACCCTAGAGCCCCTATAGAGACCATAGAGAGACCCTAGAGACCCTATAGAGACCCTATAGAGACCCTAGAGAGACCCTAGAGAGACCCTAGGGACCCTATAGAGACCCTAGGGACCCTATAGAGACCCTATAGAGACCCTAGGGACCCTATAGAGACCCTATAGAGACACTAGAGACCCTAGAGACCCTATAGAGACCCTATAGAGACCCTAGAGACCCTATAGAGACCCTAGGGACCCTATAGAGACCCTAGGAACCCTATAGAGACCCTATAGACACCCTAGAGAGACCCTAGAGACCCTAGAGAGACCCCTTGAGAGACCTTAGAGACTCTATAGACACCCTATAGAGACCCAAGGAACCCTATAGAGACCCTATAGAGACCCTAGGGACCCTATAGAGACCCTATAGAGGCCCTAGAGACCCTATAGAGACCCTATAGAGACCCTAGAGACCCTATAGAGACCCTAGAGAGACCCTAGAGACCCTACAGAGACCCTAGAGAGACCCTAGAGACCCTATAGAGACCCTAGAGAGACCCTAGAGACCCTATAGAGACCCTATAGAGACCCTAGGAACCCTATAGAGACCGTATAGAGACCCTAGGAACCCTATAGAGACCGTATAGAGACCCTAGAGACCCTATAGAGACCCTAGAGAGACCCTAGAGACCCTATAGAGACCCTAGAGAGACCCTAGAGACCCTATAGAGACCCTAGGGACCCTATAGAGACCCTATAGAGATCCTAGGGACCCTATAGAGACCCTATAGAGACACTAGAGGCCCTAGAGACCCTATAGAGACCCTAGGGAACCTATAGAGACCCTAGGAACCCTATAGAGACCCTATAGAGACCCTAGGGACCCTATAGAGAACCTATAGAGACCCTAGAGACCCTATAGAGACCCTATAGAGACCCTATAGAGACCCTAGGGACCCTATAGAGACCCTAGAGAGACCCTAGAGACCCTATAGAGACCCTATAGAGACCCTAGGGACCCTATAGAGACCCTAGGAACCCTATAGAGACCCTAGAGACCCTATAGAGACCCTAGAGAGACCCTAGAGACACTATAGAGACCGTAGGGACCCTATAGAGACCCTAGGAACCCTATAGAGACCCTATAGAGACCCTAGGGACCCTATAGAGACCCTATAGAGGCCCTAGAGACCCTATAGAGACCCTATAGAGACCCTAGGAACCCTATAGAGACCGTATAGAGACCCTAGAGACCCTATAGAGACCCTATAGAGACCCTAGAGACCCTAGAGAGACCCTAGAGAGACCCTAGAGACCCTATAGAGACCCTATAGAGAACCTAGAGACCCTATAGAGACCCTAGGGACCCTATAGAGACCCTATAGAGACCCTAGGGACCCTATAGAGACCCTATAGAGACACTAGAGGCCCTATAGAGACCCTATAGAGGCCCTAGAGACCCTATAGAGACCCTAGGGAACCTATAGAGACCCTAGGAACCCTATAGAGACCCTATAGAAACCCTAGGGACCCTATAGAGTCCCTATAGTGACCCTAGAGAACCTATAGAGACCCTAGGGACCCTATAGAGACCCTAGGAACCCTATAGAGACCCTATAGAGACCCTATAGAGACCCTAGAGACACTATAGAGACCGTAGGGACCCTATAGATACCCTAGGAACCCTATAGAGACCCTATAGAGACCCTAGGGACCCTATAGAGACCCTATAGAGGCCCTAGAGACCCTATAGAGACACTATAGAGACCCTAGGAACCCTATAGAGACCGTATAGAGACCCTAGAGACCCTATAGAGACCCTAGAGAGAACCTAGAGACCCTAGAGAGACCTTAGAGACCCTATAGAGACCCTAGGGACCCTATAGAGACCCTATAGAGACCCTAGGGACCCTATAGAGACCCTATAGAGACACTAGAGGCCCTATAGAGACCCTATAGAGGCCCTAGAGACTCTATAGAGACCCTAGGGAACCTATAGAGACCCTAGGAACCCTATAGAGACCCTATAGAGATCCTATAGAGACCCTAGGGACCCTATAGAGTCCCTATAGTGACCCTAGAGACCCTTTAGAGACCCTAGGGACCCTATAGAGACGCTAGGAACCCTATAGAGACCCTATAGAGACCCTATAGAGACCCTAGGGACCCTATAGAGACCCTAGGAACCCTATAGAGACCCTATAGAGACCCTAGGGACCCTATAGAGACCCTAGGAACCCTATAGAGACCCTAGAGAGACCCTAGAGCCCCTATAGAGACCATAGAGAGACCCTAGAGACCCTATAGAGACCCTAGAGAGACCCTAGAGAGACCCTAGGGACCCTATAGAGACCCTAGGGACCCTATAGAGACCCTATAGAGACCCTAGGGACCCTATAGAGACCCTATAGAGACACTAGAGACCCTAGAGACCCTATAGAGACCCTATAGAGACCCTAGAGACCCTATAGAGACCCTAGGGACCCTATAGAGACCCTAGGAACCCTATAGAGACCCTATAGACACCCTAGAGAGACCCTAGAGACCCTAGAGAGACCCTTGAGAGACCTTAGAGACTCTATAGACACCCTATAGAGACCCAAGGAACCCTATAGAGACCCTATAGAGACCCTAGGGACCCTATAGAGACCCTATAGAGGCCCTAGAGACCCTATAGAGACCCTATAGAGACCCTAGAGACCCTATAGAGACCCTAGAGAGACCCTAGAGACCCTACAGAGACCCTAGAGAGACCCTAGAGACCCTATAGAGACCCTAGAGAGACCCTAGAGACCCTATAGAGACCCTATAGAGACCCTAGGAACCCTATAGAGACCGTATAGAGACCCTAGGAACCCTATAGAGACCGTATAGAGACCCTAGAGACCCTATAGAGACCCTAGAGAGACCCTAGAGACCCTATAGAGACCCTAGAGAGACCCTAGAGACCCTATAGAGACCCTAGGGACCCTATAGAGACCCTATAGAGATCCTAGGGACCCTATAGAGACCCTATAGAGACACTAGAGGCCCTAGAGACCCTATAGAGACCCTAGGGAACCTATAGAGACCCTAGGAACCCTATAGAGACCCTATAGAGACCCTAGGGACCCTATAGAGAACCTATAGAGACACTAGAGACCCTATAGAGACCCTATAGAGACCCTAGAGACCCTATAGAGACTCTAAGGGACCCTATAGAGACCCTATAGAGACCCTAGGGACCCTATAGAGACCCTATAGAGACCCTAGAGACCCTATAGAGACCATATAGAGACCCTATAGAGACCCTAGGGAACCTATAGAGACCCTAAGAACCCTATAGAGACCCTATAGAGACCCTAGGGACCCTATAGAGACCCTATAGAGACTCTAGAGGCCCTATAGATACCCTATAGAGGCCCTAGAGGCCCTATAGAGACCATAGAGAGACCTTAGAGACCCTATAGAGACCCTAGAGAGACCCTAGAGACCCTAGGGACTTTATAGAGACCCTAGGAACCCTATAGAGACCCTATAGAGACCCTAGGGACCCTATAGAGACCCTATAGAGACCCTAGAGACCCTAAAGACACCCTATAGTGACCCTAGAGACCCTATAGAGACACTAGAGAGACCCTAGAGACCCTATAGAGACACTAGGGACCCTATAGAGACCCTAGGAACCCTATAGAGACCCTATAGAGACCCTAGGGACCCTACAGAGACCCTATAGAGACCCTAGAGACCCTATAGAGACCCTATAGAGACCCTATAGAGACCCTAGGGACCCTAGAGAGACCCTAGGGAACCTATAGAGACCCTAGGAACCCTATAGAGACCCTATAGAGACCCTAGGGACCCTATAGAGACCCTAGAGAGACCCTAGAGAGACCCTAGAGACCCTATAGAGACACTAGGGACCCTATAGAGACCCTATAGAGACCCTAGGGACCCTATAGAGACCCTATAGAGACCCTAGAGACCCTATAGAGACCCTATAGAGACCCTATAGAGACCCTAGAGACCCTAGAGAGACCCTAGGGAACCTATAGAGACCCTAGGAACCCTATAGAGACCCTATAGAGACACTAGGAACCCTATAGAGACCCTATAGAGACCCTAGAGACCCTATAGAGACCCTATAGAGACACTAGAGACCCTATAGAGACCCTAGGGACCCTATAGAGACCCTGTAGAGACACTAGAGACACTATAGAGACCCTAGGAAACCTATAGAGACCGTATGGAGACCCTAGAGACCCTATAGAGACCCTATAGAGACCCTAGAGACCCTATAGAGACCCTATAGAGACCTTAGAGACCCTATAGAGACCCTATAGCGACCGTATAGAGACCCTAGAGACCCTATAGAGACCCTAGGGAACCTATAGAGACCCTATAGAGACCCTAGGGACCCTATAGAGACCCTATAGAGACACTAGAGACCCTATAGAGACCCTATAGAGACCCTAGAGACCCTATAGAGACTCTAAGGGACCCTATAGAGACCCTATAGAGACCCTAGGGACCCTATAGAGACCCTATAGAGACCCTAGAGACCCTATAGAGACCATATAGAGACCCTATAGAGACCCTAGGGAACCTATAGAGACCCTAGGAACCCTATAGAGACCCTATAGAGACCCTAGGGACCCTATAGAGACCCTATAGAGACTCTAGAGGCCCTATAGATACCCTATAGAGGCCCTAGAGGCCCTATAGAGACCATAGAGAGACCTTAGAGACCCTATAGAGACCCTAGAGAGACCCTAGAGACCCTAGGGACTTTATAGAGACCCTAGGAACCCTATAGAGACCCTATAGAGACCCTAGGGACCCTATAGAGACCCTATAGAGACCCTAGAGACCCTAAAGACACCCTATAGTGACCCTAGAGACCCTATAGAGACACTAGAGAGACCCTAGAGACCCTATAGAGACACTAGGGACCCTATAGAGACCCTAGGAACCCTATAGAGACCCTATAGAGACCCTAGGGACCCTACAGAGACCCTATAGAGACCCTAGAGACCCTATAGAGACCCTATAGAGACCCTATAGAGACCCTAGGGACCCTAGAGAGACCCTAGGGAACCTATAGAGACCCTAGGAACCCTATAGAGACCCTATAGAGACCCTAGGGACCCTATAGAGACCCTTGAGAGACCCTAGAGAGACCCTAGAGACCCTATAGAGACACTAGGGACCCTATAGAGACCCTATAGAGACCCTAGGGACCCTATAGAGACCCTATAGAGACCCTAGAGACCCTATAGAGACCCTATAGAGACCCTATAGAGACCCTAGAGACCCTAGAGAGACCCTAGGGAACCTATAGAGACCCTAGGAAACCCTATAGAGACCCTATAGAGACACTAGGAACCCTATAGAGACCCTATAGAGACACTAGAGACCCTATAGAGACCCTATAGAGACACTAGAGACCCTATAGAGACCATAGGGACCCTATAGAGACCCTGTAGAGACACTAGAGACACTATAGAGACCCTAGGAAACCTATAGAGACCGTATGGAGACCCTAGAGACCCTATAGAGACCCTATAGAGACCCTAGAGACCCTATAGAGACCCTATAGAGACCTTAGAGACCCTATAGAGACCCTATAGCGACCGTATAGAGACCCTAGAGACCCTATAGAGACCCTAGGGAACCTATAGAGACCCTATAGAGACCCTAGGGACCCTATAGAGACCCTATAGAGACCCTAGAGACCCTATAGAGACCCTATAGAGATCCTAGAGACCCTATAGAGACCCTAGGACCCTATAGAGACCCTAGGAACCCTATAGAGACCCTATAGAGACCCTAGAGACCATATAGAGACGCTATAGAGACCCTAGGAACCCTATAGAGACCGTATAGAGACTCTAGAGACCA